>NW_016158154.1:91826-159060 GCF_001687245.7 Rhagoletis zephyria
GAAATGTCAAAGCATACTGAGCATCTTTCTCTTTGACACCATGTCTGAAATCCCACGTGATCTGTCAAATACTAATGCATGAAAATCCTAACCTCAAAAAAATCACCCGTTATAAGTATGTACTTGTTTGCATGGGTGTACGAACGAATACTTGTTGACTTGTATATTCCAATTAAGAGTCTCAAATACCCAGCTTGAGCCTCTTAAAAAGCCATTAATCACCCGTTTAACTATGTTCTAAAAAGTGCTAAATATCAGCAAGCAAAGAGACAAAAGCTATATAAAAACAAAAACAACTACCGTACGGCAATGCTGTCAGGCGTCCTTTGCCAATCTCGCACAAAATTTTTAAGTCGCCAAGCAAAAACAAAAACGAGTGAGGAAAACACGTCTGCTAAGGATACTCGCTGCGAAGCCAACCTAAGCAGCGCTAATATAGCCAGCAGTGCGGCATAACAACAACAAAATGACAGCTTACCAACTAAATTGTTGCAAAAAGGTGCGAACTACTTCGCACGTTCCCAATTTTTTTTTTGTTTTTTTTTTTGCTTGTGCTGTTTAGTCCTTTGGTTTGATTTTGTTATTTTTTTATTTCTATGAAATTCACTCCTTGCTGCCAAATCATTGCCACACGACGAACGGACCAAGACGACCAATGGCCAACAAAAAAAAAAAAAAAAACAATCATTCAGGTAAAGTTCTGAATCGGAAAAACATTTAAATGAATGAGCGCAAAATCGCTCGGAGACCACTGCAATGCCAAAATATAATTTATTATCAACATAAGCATGGAAGTGGGTGTGTAAGTAGGCATGTGTAAGCGTGTGTGTAGGCTTGCATGTTTATGTGTGTCAGCAGTTTAGTTAATTTGCCTTTTGCCTGCTTGCTGATGCGTCAAATGGGCGCGGCATGTGTTTGCATTAAATTTGCAACACGCAATACGCCTGCCTGCCTGCCACTCAGCAGCCTTTCGCCTCACAGCTGTCTGCTCTTCATGCCAAGCGCCATATGTGGCATGCTATGTGGCGCCTAAAAAGTGTTATATTTTATTGCTCCGGCGTTTTGCTAACAGATGCAGCCCATATATCGCACACACCGGCACTTCACACCTATCCTGAGTCTGGATGCACGCAGGCGTTTAACGGTTTCTTTGCTGTTCGCAAGGATTCATATATGTATATGGCTTTGTCGGCTTTTAACAGGCAGTCTTCTAAAGTGTTGCCGCCTGTTGAGGCAGTGTTCTTAATAGTACATAAATATTAGGCGCTGCAGGTTTTCTGCAATTAAATTTTACAGAAATTACTCAAAATGTGTGCTAATTATTTAGGAGCATTATAAAAATTTCAAACGCTGGGTTATTCATTTAAGTACAAACATAAAAATACTTTTGTACGTAAGTTTATGCGTGCAATAGGTTATTGATATTTGCGTGTTTTTCACACTAAAAACACACTTCGTGAGTTATGAAAAATTTTTGAATTACTTTGTGCCTCTGGCTGTGGGAAATATTTACCCAATTTCTTACGGTGGCTTCCATGGCCGAAGAGGCAGTGCTATAACTGGTTGCGGACCCAGGAATGAGTCTTCTATGGCCAAATAATCACATATCTTATTAGCAGGAACTTCCGAGTTACCTGAAACCCATTGCAATACTTCGGCTTAAAATACATTGGCTTGTACTCAAATGAGAAGTTCCTTTCTGAAAAGTTCCTTTCTTTGTACTTTTCCTAGAATAAAAAAAAGTTGGATACTAACCGAACTCGGTTCAACCAAACACGAAAGTAGTGATGATCCGAATGTGGGTGCACCCTTGATCAAACGGGATAGCGACATAGATAATGTTCTACACTCTCGAGTTTCTCTACATCGTAGCAGCTACGACAGAAGTAATTTGACTGTGCCCTATTATGTTAGCGCGCGTTCCCACCAAGCAGTGACCTGTAATAACCCCGACTAAATACATGTCGAAGCAGTGATCACACCAGTCGATAGAGTAGACTACACCCAGGAAAAAGTCAGCTAAATATATTTTCTCGAAAGTGAAATATTTTTAGCTGATTTTTTTCTGGGTGTAGATCTTTTCAAGATTATAGCGGAATACTTACAAATAGAGTGATACTGATCGCCAGTTTCTTTGGCATACATATATACCTACTCGTATCTTTGTGGGCTTAGGCACCAGCCCGCGCATTTTTTCCGGCTGATTTAGAATATGTTTATAGTGTATGAATATCATTGGTGTGGATTTGTTACACAACTGTTTTACAGTTGTTTAATCGAAAAATAAATTAGGGTGAAAAACGCAGCAGAAATCCGGCAATAGAAAATTGAGGTTGAGTGGAAGCGTTTTCGAGTAAGAGTAGAGTTATCGGTTTTCATTTCATCAAATTTCAAATCTACCTATATCGCTAAAAAGTTTCTATGTATTAAAAAAAAAAATAAAACCTTATTGCACTTCTATGTAGAATCCCAGTTCTTTAATGTGACTTCTCATTTTATGAATTCGAAATAACGGTGCAGATGAGATGAGCTTCAAAAAAATATATGGCAACCCTAATAAAAATATTATCAGCCTAAAGTTTTCTTAAAACTATTTCGTTTGACACTAATAATTCGAGAATTCATTTATATAGCTTGTGTATAAGTAAAACAAATTCGACTTTTCAAACAGGTGGCAACCCCATTAAAAGTATTTTCAAACTAAAATCTTTTTATCGTCTGGCATTGTTACATATATTTCAATCAACTGATGAATTAAGTTGAACTTGATTTTTTAAGTACATGGCAACTCTCCTAAATACAGTTCAGAAATAAATTAATTTCAAACCCATTTCGACTGATATCCATCTTTTGAAAATCCATTTAACTTATCAAATAATTTGAATTGAATTTTTTCAACAGGTGGCAGCACTCTTAAAAAATTCCAAATGTTCAATTTAAAAATTGCCTAACACTCGTTCGTTTGGATATCTATATTCTAAAA
This sequence comes from Rhagoletis zephyria, assembly GCF_001687245.7. Classification (NCBI taxonomy): domain Eukaryota; kingdom Metazoa; phylum Arthropoda; class Insecta; order Diptera; family Tephritidae; genus Rhagoletis; species Rhagoletis zephyria. The sequence goes on from NW_016158154.1 coordinate 94,810, forward strand.
TTCCTAAAAAGTTACATTTATATTTACACTAAATACGACTTTAAAAACAGGCGGAAACCCTCTTTAAAATTATTTTCTTACTAAAATATCCTTAAATATTTTTCGTCTGACGTTGTTATAAATACTTAAAGTAACTGATGGATTAAGTTGAAATTTATTTTTTAACCACGTGGGAGGAGGGTTGCCATAGTTCTGAAATAATGGATTTTAAATCAATTTCCATTGATAATCAAATAGGTGGCAACCCTCTTTGGTAAATATTTTTTTGTGGAAGGTGTGGCTTATTATCTCCATACAAAAATTTGTTGGAACTATGTAATTAATTTGGATGGAAGAAAATGCGCGAAAAAAATTGCCAAAAATCAACGGTATATCCAAGGTACTTCAAACTTGACCTTTTTAAAATTTAATAGGCTACAAAACTGCAACTGCATTGGTTTGAACAATTCTAGAAAATCTGATTAAAATTTTGATCAAAATTTTTTTCAAATTCGTCGAATTTTTACAGATGTTCTAAAAAGTTCGAAGTTTTGATTTGCATGTTGATTTTTTAATTAGCACGTTATATTTTCATAAAAAAATAATACACATTTTTTAAACAAACGAAAGTAGCCAAAACTTGATAAAATGTATTTTCCCTATATACACTCTCACCACCGCATACATTTTTGCGACCATTTTCCAATTGTTTTTCTCTCTGTCTTGTTTTTAATAAAACTGTATTTAAAGATGTTATGTCTTTTTATTCTAAAAACAAAATTGTATGTTCGGATTAGATGCTTTAGAAATGTCTTGCTTTTTGTGCACAGAAATCTGGCCAACGTAGATATAACGTATAAATTTCATTGGGCAATAGACCACGCAAAGACAATTTAATTTTTATTTTACTTTTATTATTATTATTTTATTATTATATTTTTGTACGACTAGTTTAGAAAATAGTAACCAGAAAGCCCTTTGTAAACTCCGTCCGTAGTTATTACTTTCTAATTAAACTTTATGATCTTAATAGAAGACTTCATCTCAGATATGAGAAATTACGCAATTTAGTGTATGTGTACACGACGTCGATATATAATACAAGTGATAACTGCATTAATATTTGTTCTCTTGTGCCTCTAAGTATGCTTAGCCAATAGTCACATTCATATTTCATGTCAATTATAGTTATCTTTATTTCCACGCACTTCGAACATTAAATTGGCGTGAATGTAAAAAATTACCATTACAATTTGCGCATGCAAACTATCTGCAAATGCATAAAAGTTGCACATGAATAAGATACAAACGCGCGAGCCAATTGCCACTGCACTAAAACGCAACTAAACTAAACGAAAAAGTTGATAACCGAATATTAAGTAAGTGCGTCTACAAGAATGGACGAAAGGCGCAATTCGTAGAGTCTTCATGGATGCGTCAAATTGCACTTTGTTGCAGCAGCAACGGCCAGAGTGAACTATAAAATTATTAACAACTTTGTTAGGTAAGACTAGTATAAGTATGTACACATACTAAAGGAGAGTAGGAGATACATGCATACACACACATACATAAACATCGAATATGAATATGCGAAAATGAAGTAATTTGGTAGCTCGTAAAGTTTGTTGTCGAATCAAATGCAGTTGAATGTCGTTTTGCACAAGCTTTTATGAGACAGCGCGTGTGCTGCAGCCCATTCATGCAACAATAGTCAATATGTAGATATGTATGTATGCAAGTGCAACAAACGCTGCTGGGTTGCACAAAATAACGTAGCAACTAAGTTGGTGTTTATCGCAAAAGGAAAAACGCTTCATTTCATGTAGATAGTGAGGCAAGAAATAAAATTTAATTGATTTCATTGCGGCTAAGAAGTGACCGCCATTGCCACCATTCACTCAGCAGAGAGGCTAGAGTAGCCCAGTGTATATGTGTACATAGCTATACGCTCATTGTTGTATTCTCTTATCGCGATTTGAATGTAAGAAGCAGCTTCTGTTTTCCTACAAATGTGCTGGAGGGGGTTTAAGGGGGATTCAAAAAAAGTTTGTATAATACTTGAAATAAGCCGTACTTAGCTGGCTTTAGAAAGGCTCAAGCTTAAAAAATGAGTTTATTGTATCTAGTAGAAGTGGAAAATAAGCACTTTTTCTTTCATTTTCCAGAATGATACTATTGCAGGTACGAGGTTAACGCAGAAACGGGAGGGTGTGTCTCAAAACCTTGCTTAAGTCTAAGGTACTCATAGTTTTGATAGTAACTACTTCGTATTTGTATGAACAACTTTGAAGCAAATCAGATCGCGTTGAAAGATTTGTATCATGCCAAAAACGATACAGGTTTCTTTTAATATCGGTGAAATTCCTCCGCTGCACGCGCTCCAGCTGAATCGCTGGCGCAACTTTCTCTGAGGACCACCGCCAGCTCATTACTTTATAAAACAATGCCTAATTGCTTCACTGTAAATCTATTTTGATTTTTTAAACTTCGATTGATACCCATCTTTTAATAATTTATTTAACTTATTAAATAATTTGAATGTCACTTTTTAAACATCTGGCAACCCTCTGCAAACATTCTAAATGTTTAAACTGAAGGTTTCTTCACACCCGTATTTTGTTACATATTTCATATAACCTGTGTATAAGTTAATTAAATTTGACTTTTAAAACTGGTGGCAGCCCTCTTCAAAAGTAGTTTCAACCTTAAAGTTTCCTAAATATCCTTCTTCTGACATTGTGATACATAATTTAATTAACTGATAATTTAAGTTGGATTTTATTTTTTAAACATGTGGCAACCCCCTAAATATAGCTCGGAAATAAAGACTTTTCAAACCAAAAATTAATTTAACTTATTAGATAATTTGAATTAAAATTTTTAAATGGTTGGCAACCTTCTATAAACTCCTCAAAAATATTCTTAGTGCTCAAACTAACGGTTTCTTAACACTCTTTCGTTTGATATATTTTAATATTTCATTGTGTATAAGTTAACTAAATTCGAGTTTTAAAACAGGTGGCAATCCCCTTCAAAATATTTCCAAACCAAAACCTACTTAAACCGCTGTCGTCCGACACCCTTCCTGCGATGAATTGAATTTCACTTATCTTATTTCCTTAATTGAAATTAAATTTGATTTTTTAAACAGGTGGCAACCCTCTTACATGTAGTAAACAATTCAACTTTTTGAAAACCGCTTGCACTGTTACCCATATTGTACTCATGTCTTTAACTTTTTAAATAATTGGAATTAAATTTTTTTTAAAGATGGCAACTCTTTTCGAAAATCAAAACCTTACTGCACATATAAAATCTTTGCCTTTTCATTTCACACCTCACTTTTAAAAATCGAACGAACGAATATACCTATATAGATGGTTTTATAGATCCAAACAATTACCCTAGGCGGGAGACCCCTCATCTTCACCTCATCCGTGGTAGTTCTGTCATAGAGCAAGTTGTATTCAGACGAGCCCCGAGCTTATCTAGTGATTCAACCAGCAGTCTTAAGGTCTTCATCATGCAGACTTTCTTTATCCACTTACGACGATCTCGTTGAATCCAGTTTCCAATGATCAGATCATTTAGTCTCTCCAGCGTATAAAGTCGAAACAAAAACAACTGATTTACCTTAAGAAAGTGCCCTAACGATTCAATATTCAACGTATATATACAAATTTTACGGAGTAAGTACTGCAACTTAGTATATTAAAACAGGTAGCGAACTTTCATCAATCCCTCTGGTTGTATGACTGTGATGATGAACGTACTACGTACACGTTTTTGCTGTTGAGTAGATATCTGTGGCATAAAATCAAAGGACTAGAAAATTGCTAACCAATTGCTGCAACTACTTGCACAGACTCCAATTGTTTACAATGTACGCGCTGGACAATGCAGGGAATTATGCAAAATTACCATAGAGAGTGCAATTTTCTAGAATTATTATATACTTTTGCTTTAAAAAAAAAAACCACGCCGCAACATCAAAGCGTTTTTGTAAGCCATACATAAACACATTTACATACATATGCACACTCGTACACACTCCCGCGCGTACATAAAAAAGAATTCAGTGGCTAATCGCTGAGATTTATCAAATTTCTGCGGTAGAAGTGAGGTGCGATTTCATAGTAGCTGGTAAGAAAAAAAAATAAATAAAAATAAACGAAGGTACAAAAAATAGTTTGTTTTATTTTTCTTCTTCCTAATAGCTCGCCTCTTTTGTTTTGTGAAGGTTGGTTGCCGCGGCTCAACAAGGCGTGAGTTATCCTATTTGGGCCAGAGCCAATGAAGATAAGGAGATTAACCAACAGTACCCAACAATTTTACTTCCTGTGTGTCTTTACATATTGTTGTTGGTAGTTAACATTTGCATTTGCTTTTGTATTTTCTTGTTTGTGTTTGTGCAAACGATTAGGATATTTGCATTGTGCTTAAATGGTTTTGTTGCGGCCACAGGATATGTGTATGTGCGGTCAGGATAAGTAGAATGGTAAATACTCAGTGAGTATTACTCACATACATATGTATGTATGTATGACGAAGAACTACTTACATACATATGTTGGCTTCTTCCATACGTAGGTATGTATTTTAGGATACATAGATACATATATACGAAATGACTTCTCCTTTGTTGTGACTTACTTTTTGCTGATCTGAAAGCTGCTTACACTTATGTAGGTATGTATGTATGTACATATGGCTTATAAATAATTGCAAATGTAATACATATATTAGGGTGGTGCAAAATTTATTTTCGAGCCACCCGTCAGAAGTGAAGAATAATGAAAATCAAGAGACCAGTATTTACGTTTACGTTTAACCGTGCCACCGGGGCTTTGAAGATTTCCATATGCAGTCATGTGAAAAATTTATGTACGTGTGAAAATGTTTGCCCGCCAACTACAGTTTCGGCTTTTTTTCTCGTGTTTTTTTAATGTTTATTACTGATAGAAATACAGCTCACTATCTAATAACAACTACACAAGTCCAAATTTAAAACTTGGTAGAAAAATTAGAATAATTCAACAAAATTTTTATAACAACAACAAACTTTTTACTAAGAACTTAAAACCTAAGTATGCAGCTGTATAGCCCATTAAATCTTAGCTTAAGAAAGTGCAAGCTTCGAGTGAGTAAGAATTCGCGTTGATAATTTTTTTGCGGATGAAGTTATTGTTTTCTTCAATACAAAAAATGTTCAAACAGACTTTGTACGGAAGAAAATGCGTGACAGCGTCGGGGAAAAAAAATTGTCAAAAATCAATGCGGTTTCTTAGCCACTTGAAACTTGCACCTTCTTAAGCTAAGATTTAATAAGCTATAAAGCTGCATACTTAGCTTTTTTTAATTCTTTATAAAAAGTGTGTCGTTGTTGTAAAATTTTGTTGAATTATTCTAATTCTTCTATGTACAAAGTTTGAAATTTGAATTTGTGTGGTTTTTGTTAGATAGTGAACTGCAAACAAAGAAAAGAAAAATAGCCGAAACTGTGAAAATTTCGTGTACCTATTATTTTTCACATGACTGTATATGGAATTTAATGGGTAATAACAACTGCATAGTTAGATTTTTTCCAAAAATTCTCAATAAGAAGTCTGTTGTTGCTGTGAAATTTTTTTGTAAGTGTTTGTTAGATAATGAACTCCATTTTTATAAAAAGATAATAAACATTAAACAGACAAAACAAAAATATCCAAAACTTGACAAAATGTCATGTCCCTATTATTTTCCACATGACTATATTTCATATGGCAAAACTATAGTTTTTTGTGGAATTGCTATAAAATTGTTAAAACTAAATTTTTTTTATCGAATAAAAATATTTTGCTTCAGAAATCTATAAGCATACAATTATGATTTATATTTATGTTTATAATTTACTAACTACTCGTTTCTTATTAGCAAAAATTTGTTATTTCCCCGTCAGCACGGTTAAATATTATCCGATTTCAAAGTAAAAAAATGCGGGGGCATTTATTTTCCATTTTCTATAATTCTGAAGGGTGGCAGCAAGAAAATTCCCAACAGTTGATTTTCCTGTATATTTTGGACTACCCTAAATCTTAAATATGTATATATGTAAGAGCATACGTGCTAAAGGATATACATATGCATGTATTTATATTCACTTATTTGTACATTTATCGGTAATTTGATCATGTTGCCTTCTTCAGCTTAGTCTTTGATCTTCATGCGCCTCTGTTCATTTCTATTTAAGTCACATCTTATTTGCTGACTTTGGTTTGCCAAATATTTATCTAACTGCGTACATTTTTGTATAAAAAATGCGGAAATGCAAAAATGAAAATAATGCATGTTTATCAAAATAGTATGCGAGAAGGCACAGCAAAGTTTTCTCTTGCAGCACTGGAGCGGACGTCGATGTTAAATCTTGATACTAAAATCTTCTTGTAATATTTTCCACCCCGACAGTTACTTCCATTAAGCTCATTAAGATAGTAATATGTAATATCATCATTGGTTGCCCTCCATACGCTAGATACCGCAAATTTCATATGCTTGGATTTCACTATTTTGTATTCTTTTACCTTGTAAAATGTTTTTGCAAATACTTTATGAGAAATAAGGCATAATTAGGAATGGGCAATTTTTTGGGATATTTATGCTTTATACACCGATCGAGGGGAAAAGCGATTGTTAATGGGGGAAAAAATAAAAAATCTTTAGTATTAAAAAATGGTTAAATAAAAAATTGGGTATTGTTGGGAGTCTTCTGAAAACAACCAGACTTTTCCGATAGAAAAATATTGATTTTCAAGAATTCCATACCATTTCTACGAAAAGTTGTTTTTTCCCCATAAAAAATACATGGAAAACTTTGGGGGCTTTTAGCGACCTCTAAAATTTTTTTCATTTCAAAATAAAAAAATAGGGATATATTTTTTTCGATATAGAACAATCCAAGGGGGTGAGAGCATTAAAATTCCTACTTTACTTATTTTGGACCACCCTAATACATATACACATAACTTTTAACAGCAGACAATCTAACGTTTAAAATAATCTTTCGCACGAATTTTTGAAATGCTTAAATTCAATTTTAGACACAAATTTATACGCTAGTTTCGGCGGCATCTTGTATTTCGAAAAGACAGAGATTTCAATTTTTATTTTTATTTTTTTTTTACTTTCTGTACCTTAAGTGTTCCTTTAGATCTGACTTGTATGAGCAAAAGAATACTTAAGGTACCCACCACAATGGCACGCGTATATTTACCTCAAATAAATTTCAAAACCATAGTCCAAGTGCCACTTGAAATAAAATGTTTCTCAAACAAAATAAAGCTGTACAAACAGGCCAATATACATATGTACATATGTATGTATGTACAACAAATAGTCAAATTGTTGTAGAGTAGAGAAAGAAGAAGTACGCTAGAGCAAGAAGAGCGTGACGTGATAAGTCAGAGAATATCAACGCTGCCAGCTAACCAATATCCTTCCTATCTCTGCGTGAGTGTCAGAGACACACACTTCCTTTGATTAGGTATGTACTTCCACACGCGAATTCAAGCAAGTGCATCTGCTTCTCGTAGTTTTTTTTGCTTTCGAATATAGACGAAGAAAAGTCTTAGACTGAAATCCTGCGCCTCTGGAAGGAGGGCAGAAATTCTAGTACTACCATAATTAAAAAAAAAAAACAAAAAAAAAGCAAATGAAAACTGCTCTGAAAAAATGCATCTGCTGCACATAAAATACTTGCGTTTGTATGAGTGTGTTGAGCAAATATTAGCACGTTTCACATTTGACAGCGAAATGCACATTTCATATAAACACTACAAACGCGCACACACTAACGTACATACCAGTAGCGCCGCCACTTACTAGAGTCCTACGAGTACTTTGGCATGTAACAGCTACCACACATAAATGCTTGTGGACTTCCATGTTTGTCGGCGGCGGCGGCGCATGCGCATATGCAATTTCCGATTTATTTTATTATTCGAGGTGTGTGCTGCATGTTGCACATTGCACCTTTCATTGAAATTTGATGCGTTTCGATTGTTGCTGCCAACAAACGTTGTATCATTGATAGAAAGAAAATTCCACTCTAGTTTATTACATTTTTGTGTGTTGTCTCGATTTTGGTTTGTGCCATTGAATAGACACAAAGGACGAATGAAGAAGAAGATACACCAACATACATAGGTACTCAAATGTTTGTGACCCCTTTAACTACGTATGTATATTGATTATTGTGTTGCATACATACATATTTGCAGCAGAAGGGTTTATGCGCATCCCAGCAGGCTGCGATTGTAAATGCAAACACCTTTTGCTGCAAATTAATGCGTCTGCAGAAAAATTTTGATGACGCTGAATTGTGACATTATGCCTTTGATATTTTACACCTGTGCCCCATATTCTGGAACGTATGCACGCTTGCACATGTATGGGAATTTCGCAAAGCGGCAGAGTTTTTGCAGATGCAATTCGAATCCAAGAATGAGGGTGGTTGCGTGCGCGGTGCAGATGCTGCAGGCCAATAAATCATGTCAGGGAAAATAGCTCAGAATTGTATATCATCAAGTGACATAGGGAAATAGTTATGAGGCGAAATAGGTTGAAACTCTGCAAATCTAGGTATTTGGTGGAAGATTAGGTTTTTAGACTCCCGAAAAAAACGATTAATTCAAAAAGGACAGAATCTGGCGCACTTCTCTGGGGTATAAACGCGCAGCCTTGAGCTATTGAAACAAGGAAAGGAATCTGCTCTGAGGGTGGTATATGTAGTGGTTTCTATAAAAAAGAATAATGATTTATTCAGGACTAATAAGTTAGTGGATTATTCGCATTACATCGGTCCTTCACGGCACTCCACAAAAAAGAATCTAACGCCGTCAAATCACAGCTCCGAGGTGGCTAATTGACATCGGCGAGACGGCTAATTCCACGATAACCGGACTTGGCACGCAACAGATCAATTGTGAATGGGACGATCTTTTTCTTATTTGGCACTAAAACCGTTTGTCGTTTTTGACCGACACAAAAAAAAAAAACTTGATGTATTGTGGAACGATTTTCCGTCATCCCTTGTCAAATTTGGTTTGGAGACAAACCGGTTTCGGCCTTGTGCCGTTCCACAATACATCATACTCCTACCCTGTCGGAAACACAAACAACCAAAAAGAAAGAAAAAACTTCGTAAATTGCAAGTCCCTTTTGTAATTTTTGGGTCACTTTTTCATTCCGAGTGCAGGCAGGTCTTTCAGCAATGTGTGCTTCCATTTGGTTTGTGGTCGACCACTCTTTTGTGTACCATCCATGGGTGCCAAGTCGAGGGATATTTTCTCTGGAGCCTCATCTTCCCTGCGTGCAATATGCCCAAGTCAGCTCTGCTTCGGTACCCGTCGCTCACGTGAACCGGGTCTTAGAATTTACGTAAATAGTTCTCTCGAAAGCCCCCAAAAGCCTTCTCATTTTTGTTCGACATTGTCCACGCCTTAGCGCCATACATGCTGAGTTCGTCAAGAAGGGACTGTGTTTTTCGATTGTATACCGTGGAAAAAGTAGCATCTTTTGGTAGGAGTTATTCTTCTCATTCTCCATCTTGCCACCATTGGTGGTGTTTTTTCTGGATTATCAGAAAATTAGTAAAATATAAGCTGGCTAAGGCTGTAGGCATTTGATCTAAGTATGCTGATCTCATTTTACATGAATAGTTAAGCGTGAAAGAGCTATCCGCGCGATGGGCGTCACGATCGCTCACACCCGACCTTAACTCTACTCGGACGAGTTTTTGCGCCAGCTTTGGATGAAACACAGATTCACCACAATATACCAGAGACCAGGGGCCGAAAATAAGTTTCATTTGATACCAAACTTGTTTAATTTGGATAAGCGGTTTGTTTTTTAACAGGTGACTTAAAAAAAAATAACCGTTATTTTCGGTCCCTGCCAAAGACTAACGAATTGTCACAGCAGCGGACTTCTTGTGGTGAACGTGCAACATGAAAGGTCAAGGCGGGTCTATTCGCAAAAAAACTCATGGCGACAGCTTTTTAAAGCGCACACTGAACGATTTTTATTGATATCGATTGCCTTGAAAAAGGTATAATAGGCACCGGAAAATATGACTCTGAGATGATTTGCAATTTGACACTTCTTGGAAGCAAAAAGTACCGCATTTGGTTAGAAAAAATTGCTCTTCTTCCAAGACAATGCACGGATTGCCTTTTTTATTCTGCATATTCTCCATATTTGGTCCCCTGTGATAATTTCCGGTTTCTTAACCTGTATAGATGGCTCGATTTTTAGAGATTTGTGTCGAATGAAGAAGTCATCTCCGATAATATCTATTATACATATGTATGGAAGAATAAAAAATAGGGCAAATCTTGGAATGGCTAAATGGAGACACTTTTTTGTCGAAAAAAATCTTATATTCAAGGACCATTACGCGCTTAACCCACTTTTCGTATTAGAAAATAGAATAATATTAAATATTAAGAACTACCGACCTGCTATTACAGCGGTCAATAAACTTTATATTTTCCGACCAAACCTTCAATCTGAATGGGTTGTGGCTCCGCCGACCATCTCCCCTCGGGCTATGTAGGGTACTCTGGTCACCACCGCTTCATGGCTCAGGCATACAACAGCCGAAGCACTTAACTCGCTTTTTAAAATGCACTCTAAAATTATTGAACCGCTTTTCAATAAAAAACCGTGTATAGAGTCCCGCCTTAACCCTTGGCTGCTCGCCGGCTACGATACTGCCGCGACCTCGCAACTCACCGAGAAATAAGCCATGTCAGCTTGGTGGCGACTAATTTCGCCACTTATCCCGGCCACTTAGGAGTTGCTGGCAACGAGGAAGCGGACTGACTAGCTAGAATGGCAGCCGCCTCGTCGCCTATAGGTCATAAGCCCTTCCTAGCGATTGAACCTAGCACAATCAAGAAAGAGCTCAGGAAGGCGAGGAACAGGCCAAGGAATCAACACTGGTGTAACACTACAGGTCTACGTCAGGCTAAATACCTAGTAGGAGGCTACAACCTTACAAGGTACAGGGCAATCATCAACCTCCCCAAAGCAAGGGTAAGGATAATAAGAGGGTTTCTGATGGGTCACTGTAGACTGAGGGGTCACCTGCACAAGCTAGGGATCTGATCAAACGACCTATTTCGATTCAGCGAGTGCGAGTCGGTCGCGAGAATACGAGAGGCCAACTCTGGCCAAGTGAAGAATTGATACAATCGCTAACCCCTGGCGATCTCCTCAAGTTTTTGGGTTCTCTAGGATCAGATGCGGTACTGAAAATAGTTGAGGGCAGAATAGATCTTTTGGTCGCAGTGCATACTCTCGGACAATGGCACCTGCAACGTATCGAACATTATTCTTATGGCTTTTTTTAAATTAAGTTTATTATTTTGTTTTGTTTTAAAGATTAGTTGAACGATTTTTTTTATAAGAAAATTATTTTGTTTTCGCATCCATGCAAGTTATTCCATGCCTCTGTAAAACTCCAATAACAGGTTCTTAAATGTTAAACCTAGTAAGCGACAGGCACCATAAGAAACTCTATAGTTAATCTCCAAATTAATCTTGAAATGTACTGTAATTATACAAAAAAAAACGCTCGCGAATAATCCCAGACAGTAGCTGTTAGTATAGCAAAGTATCAGTAAGTTTGAATCTTCAATACAGCTTACAGGCAGGGAGTGACTAACTTACATTGCGTTATGTGGCAGAATGTGTGGCAGTGACGACAGGCAAAGGGCATATAAAGTTTGAACGTTATAATTTTTTACCCACACATAAATATGAAACGGATACCGGTTAAAGTGTGCACGTGGCTGGCATTGAATGCCAGCGAGAGCTACCGAAGAGTGTCGCTGATCCGTTGAGGTGATAATCCTCAGGTTGACATGTGACGCCTCGCTGGGCGCTTAAGGCGAGTAACTGAGTGCAGTAATATTTTCTACATATAGCAGAGCTGTAGAGGGAAGGAGCAGCATTGAGGAGGCGTAAGCAAATCAGAAACAATGTTGCGATGCAAAAATTTGCATTTGAGCCTATGCTATGGGGTATGAAAACGTGTATTACATGTGAAGTTACCAACGAAGACAGCAGCGCCTGATATGTGGCTCATCCATCGTGCTCATTCATGATCAATTACTTTCATTTGTTTTATTTTTGCTGCTCGCGCATGCGCAATCGCGCAAATTGCAACGCCACGGGGTGACACTGAAGTCATTTTGTGCATTTCAATTACAACAAATTGCATGTAATTATTATGATCTGCACCGATGTTCATCAAATATCGGCGATCACTATCGGCCAATGTCGCACATTTGAAGGTTGCACAACTTATCGTGCCACTGTTGTGTGGATTGCTGCCACCGCGCATTGAGTGTTGCTTTTTCGTTTGCTGTGCTATCTATACATACATATATATGTATAAGATAATCGCAGCGATCAAAAATCAATGCATCATCATCATCGTCATCAACGGAAAGTTCTGCGCGCAGATTAAATAATCGACAGCATCAGCAGCAGGAGAAATAAAATAAGAAAAAAATGCGATACTCATTTTACAAACAAAAAAAAAAAGTCCAAGGGAAATGGTCGTCAGTGTTGACGATATCGCAGGATCCATAAATAAATGAATGCCGCCACGGCTGGACAGCAACAACGGCATCCGGTCAAGCGTCAAGCGGCCAACAACATGTAAACCCCATAATAAAATATTTACGCTGCTTTTGTTGCTGGCTGCGAATGTTGTTGTTTTCCTCTTGAAGCGGCATAAAAAGACAAGTGATCGATGTTGCGATCATTTTAGTGGCAAATAAATGATTGCGGCGCAACGCAAGCGACAGTCGGCCAGACCACGTCGGCAGAAAAGTCAGACTCTGAGGTCAACGCCGGCATGAAGCCAGTCAACTCTGTCGGTCAGTGCCAGTAGTCAAAAGCATTAAACAATTTGCAGCAATGCTACTACGCTTAGAAAACGACGTCAGTTTCGTAGGCGTCAGACACACTGTGATTTTAATGATATTTGCCGTTGCTTCTTCTTCTTCTTTGCTTTGGCGCGCGCGCGCGCGACACAAGTCCAACAACATCTCGTCCACATTGAGATGCTTGCACCTTCAACATTTCTAATGACAGTGCAATTACCAGGCAGCAGAAAATTATTCTCGGAAGATTTGCAAAATAAGAAAGCAAAACAAAAAAGTAGAATAAAAGTAAATGCTGTTACTAAAATGTAGGTGCATCCAAAGGGGCGTGCCGCTGCGCACACTAATGAATTGACTGAGGAAGCCATTCGCCAATTCTTCACTGCGATTTGGTTTGTTCGCTACGGATTTTTGAAGGATAATTTAAACTGTAACATTCGAATTGCACCGAAAACCCTACAATTATTTATGCGCTGAATTAGTATTAGGGCGCATATTATAGCATTAAAGTTATTCTATGTAGCTACGTGATGGACGCGTGGAGAAGAGCGCGCACATTGTTCGACGCAACAAAAATTCGTAAAATATATGAAGAACTGTACAAATGTGGTCCATGAGTTGAAGAGCAATAACACTTCAAAGGCAGGAATCGTAACTGCGCAGCATCTTAATGGAATTTCTGAAATGACATATCCACATTGATGTTTTTACCCAAAGGGTGTTGGCACGTTTCAGAAGAATTTTATATAATAAAGACTAGCCGGCCATAGAGGTCCGATGCTCCATCACAGACGCTTCGCCTATTAGCTTTCCATGAATATTTGCGAGTCTGTGCCACTTGTTAGAATTTCTAAACTAAGGACCAATTTTCTATTGACTCAATTATGATATCCACAAGGTCGTCAATCTTAAGTGGCCGCCCTTCCTTTCTGTTCAAGTCGTCCCTTGCGGTTTCGAATCTCGGACAAACAAAAAAACGGTCCTCCTGGAACGTAAGTCTGTATAGTTATGCTTTAAACAACCATGTCCGATTAGCTTATACTCCGAATGACCTGCAGCCAATTTTGCTTGGCTCTTTCTTTAGCACGTTCATGTGGATCAGCCACTATCTGTCTTGCCGCTATGTCAGTAGGACTTGTGCTGGCGCTTTTCCATGTTCAAATACGCACGCGTAATGCCATGTACCCGCTCAATTGATATGCTTACGGTTTCAGCCACCTCACGCACCCTCACTAACCGATAGTCAAGTACCTTTTCAATGATGACTTCTGGCGTGACCTCTTTTGGTCTATCTAAATGTTGGGCGTCACTTGTGCTGATATGTCCCCAACAGAATTCAGTAAACCATTTCTTAATAATTCAAATTGAAGGTTAAGGGCCGTGTTGCCATTTTGGTGCTTTTGGGGCTAGACTTAGCTCTTTTTATTTTAAGTTGCCCCAGGAATTTGCTTTTAGCCTCTGGCTCTTTTTTTTGCCTTTTAGATGTGACACAGCCCTTTGAGGCTCCCAAATTCTTAACATAATTTTAAACCTTCTGCTGATTGTAGCAAAAATTTAAATTGGCCGCTTTTATCAAGTTTGCCAAAACCGTAACATTTTTTGTCCGATTTGGGCGCTCTTATGCTTCATATTTTCGTTATAAAATTGTCCTTCGTCCTAACTAAGTTTACCAACTGAAAGCAATGAATAAAAATAAACAATTTTACAGAAAGCTTGAAAATTTCCTTATCTTTCGCATTTAAAGGCCTGAAACTCAAAAAGTACAATTCCGATTGACAAAAAAAAATATATCAACGCAATGCGGCTAAATATACCTTTCGAAAGGTATCCAAAGAAAATTAGTTGCATTCGCTCTTCTGGAGTTTTTTATGTTTCGAAAACGCTTTTTTGGAAAAGTAAATGAGACTTATGGTGATTTCGTTTCTTCCAAAAAATGTTGCCATTACCCGGTGCAAAATGTGTTTGATGTTACACTCAACCATCTTCCCTGACGAAGCTTCAGAGCGCAGAGAATGTGCCTTTTTGCCTTAAAAGAGCGTGACGTTTTAAGAAACGAACACACAATTTTTTCACCCTTTGCCTTTAATTTAAAATCGAACACGAAAAGGCAAGGGGGCAATCAAAAGGCGACATTTTTTGGTAGAAACGAAATCACCATTATTTTCATGTTAAGCGCCCGAATAAGTCTAAACGAACACTTTAAAAGGTTTTGTAAGTAGCTGTTTTCTGAAATTTGACACTCCCACCCACAGGGATGGTTTTTGGAAGGAGGAGAAAAAGGGAAAGAATTCAATCACACTTCCTAAAATGGCAGCTAAATTCCACAAAAAGGTATTTTAAAACAAAGGCGAGTCTGATTTAATTACTTCATTTAAACCAGCATATTTACATCGAATACAACCACTGATTGTTATTACAAATAAATATTTTTATATATATGTATACCAAAGTTGCGTAAGTCAGACGGCGCATAACTCAAGAATGGATGGTCCTCTTTGAGCCATCTTTTTTGTTGTATTTGTTTCGCGGTTATTACGGACGGAATGCGGGGTATTAGTTGAAAAACATTGAAATGACATTAAAAAAAAGTCTACGGTCAACATCTCACTAGGCATTAGAAAACTTGATTCTTTTTTAGAGTATTACATATTTAAAAAATATTTAGTTAAAAGAAAAATGTATAGGGGTCGTATATGTACGTTCACAAATAATGCCTCATACATACATACATGCATATATGTATATGGATTTAGAAAATTCTTAATTTCTTCCCATCTACCCTCTTAACTCAGGTGTCACAAGGATTTTGCAAAAATTTGCCCCTACTCGTATTTTTGCCACACGCTGTGTGACCGCACGCGTTCATCCCATCCACCGAGTCATTCATTTGTTCTTCATCCGTCTCGCCATTAAAAACTATTTAAATTCCTATACGAAACTAATACATTCGCATTAAGCATGCCAAGGCCTGCATATACATAAAGCTAAGAGGTCACAGCGCATTCATATGCACCAAATATCTATCCGTTTGAAATTCGCTACTGTTCTCACCCACCTTTTGTTGCGCTACTTTAACGCCTCAGCGAATTTCAATGAGCAACTTAGTGCTGGTTGACCGCTTCTCTATTGTGCAGCGAATTATTTTTAGCATAAAAAATGGTAGACTGGTTTCCAGTGTTTGACACACACGTTGCGCATTGGCTACGTTTGATTGAAGGTCGGGCAAATATGGCACAAAGGACGATTTGTGTATGTACGTATGTATGCATGTACTTATTGCTAGTTGACCACCTGGTCAGTGTGATTGAGTTTGAGTTTTTTTAGAACATATACGCATACTTTTTGACTCGTTTCAATATGTTACCATCATCGTCCTGACTACGAATCTTCAACCGCACTCACATTTAGGATAAGCTTCTAAATGAAAACAATAGCAGATCATAGACATCAAAACATTGTTGAAAATTTCCCTATGAAAAGTTTGTGTAACAAAAACTTATAATCACTATTTCTTTAAATTTGACGCCTGCGGGTATTTGGGTATTTGTTTTTGTTTTATTTGTCGCAAAAACCGCTAGTCGACTTAAATTATGACCAAAAAACCTTTTCATCTTTCCGTTACAAGAATGCACCAATTGTCCATAAGTACGAAGTGCTGATGGGAGCTTCTGCACTAGGTTAGGTTAGGTTAGGTTATCCAGGCTGCCCTCATCCGTACAGGAAAAGGGCACACTTAGGCCTCCATGCGCTCATTGTGATACCATATTTGAGACTCGTAGCGTCCCTCCTCCTACCTCAGAAATTGAACCAATGTGTAGCTCTGATGAAGCGCACAAAATCGTAGATACTGGCCGAATCCAGTTCAGCCAGACACTCGAAAGAATAGCGAAGGAGTGAGCATCGACGGGCTCTTGCCAATGCGGGACAGTGGCACAGGTAATGCTCCACGCTCTCGATTTCCTCCTCATCGCGGCAGCTACGACAGTAATCGTTTGGCTGCAAACCCGTCCTGGCAGCGTGGGTTCCCATAAGGCAGTGCCCGGTGAGAATTCCAATAACATGGCGGAGCATTGGTCGTTCCAAACGGAAGAGAGGGCGAGATCTACGCTTATCTAACCTAGGCCAAATGTGTCTCGCTATCCTGCACGTGGGCTCCGCGGACCATCTTACATTTGCCCTTTCGATAAAGTTATTCTGCAGCCAAAGTTTACAAGATGATAGCGGAATACCCGCATTACGAGCGGTACTTATCGCAGGCAGTAGGGTCCCTTTCCGAGCCAGCTCGTCCGCAACACAGTTGCCCGGTATGTCCCTATGACCTGGTGCCCATACAACTTGAGTAAAGTGACTCCTTGTCACAGCTCATTTAGAGTACGTCTACATTCCATGACAATCTTCGATGTAGATTTGTCACAATTACGTGCTTTGATAGCTGCCTGGCTATCAGAAAAGATAGTTACTGCACGTAGATTAGTATGAAAATCGATCAGCCATCTAGCAGCTTCGTAGATTGCTGTTAGTTCGGCCTGAAACACGCTACAGTAATCTGGCAGACGGAAACTGAGGGTAAGTGAGAGTTCTTGCGAATATATCCCACTTCCTACCTTCAGATCTAGCATAGAGCCATCGGTGTAGATGGCTGCTGAGTCAGAGTAAGAGATCAGGAGTGAATCCTCCTCCTACTCACCCCTTGAGGGGATCCTTGTTTGGAAGTGATTCTTTAGTCCAGCAGGCGGGACTGTGTAGTCAAGGCGCCTGAAGTTTCCTGGACGATCTTCCAAAATTCTAGAGAGATCGTGTATCACTCCACTTGATCAGCGCGTTTAATCTAACAGCATTACAACTTCCCTACAGTTTGCCATATAGGTCCACAGGCAGAAAATGGAGCAAAGTCTCTAGGGCTTTAGTCGGCGTTGAGGGCAACGCCCCCGTGATCATCATGCACGCCACCCTTTGAACCTTTGTNTCCTTGTTTGGAAGTGATTCTTTAGTCCAGCAGGCGGGACTGTGTAGTCAAGGCGCCTGAAGTTTCCTGGACGATCTTCCAAAATTCTAGAGAGATCGTGTATCACTCCACTTGATCAGCGCGTTTAATCTAACAGCATTACAACTTCCCTACAGTTTGCCATATAGGTCCACAGGCAGAAAATGGAGCAAAGTCTCTAGGGCTTTAGTCGGCGTTGAGGGCAACGCCCCCGTGATCATCATGCACGCCACCCTTTCAACCTTTGTCAGTCTGATTTTGATTATAAGTTTGTCCATGGATGGCCACCAGACCGTGATACCATAGAATAGAATGGGACGCACCACTACTGTGTACATCCAGTTCACAATGTGCGGCTTCAAGCCCCACTTTTTTCCTATTGCTGATTTACAGGCATACAGGGCAGTTATAGCCTTCTTGCAACGCTCTTCAATATTGCGCCACCAAGTTANCGTTTCACATTTACTATTCATTTTTACTAGTTAGTGTGGCAACGAAAAAAAAAGCATTTCACCTCAGCAACAACCCTGATTTTTCGTTGTAAAATCTGAATGAATTCTCAAGTGACCGACGCTGTCAACTCATTCATTGACAGCTTCGTTGCACTGACGTAAAACAACTTCATTTCGGCGTCCATCAGTGACAATGTGGCAGGCGATAGTCAATGTTCTCAGCGCGCAGGAGTTGCTGACGGTTGAGATTTGTGCTGCCCCATCAGCGGTCACCAACAAGCACAAGCGCGAGGTTGCAGTTTTTGCTGAAGCATTGACATCCTACGCGAAAACTTTAAACCACAATACTCTTATTACAGCGGCGTTGGAATTGCAAGCGTTCCCGCTGTGGCTGCTGTGGTTGCGCCAGTCACATCATAAATCACAACATTGAGACTGCGGTTAGCTTACACGCTTACAAACAAGCTATTGGTGTTGTTTTAATTTTGGTAGTATCACTTACGTGTGTTGGCTTTTAGCATTTTGCACTTGTCATTTGGTTGTAAATTTCAGTAGGTAAGCGAAATCGCAATCGTCACTGCCGTTCGCGCATGTGCAACATGTTGACATCTGTTAGCTTCAGACTTGGTGCTCACCTGTATTTATGAGTCTACATATTTATTTATTTGTAAGTGTCTTTGCTGGCAACATGGCTATTGTGACGTCAGGTATTGTGCTTACACCTAAATGCGTAAATACATACATATATACACATGCAGATCCGTCTTGCGAGCAACGACAATGACAATGACTTGTCGTCGAATTTGAGTTTTGGCTGCAACTCTCGGTTGAACGTTGCAACATGGCATTGATTTTTTGAGGTTTCGTGCAACAGAAAAAAAAAAATTAAATACTCTTTGATAAGTCAATCATGCCATGTGGTAGATCACTTCGAAATGAAATTATTGCGTGCTTAAATGAGTATTTTTCGGTTTTCCTTTGCTAAAGAAGTATCGATATTTTAAATGTGCATGTTTGTGCGTATGGAGAATGAAAAACGAAAAACAAATTTTCTGTTTGTTTATATTGCTCCTTAGTCCAGAGATCTGAACAGAGATCGCTTAACACAACGGGACGGGGAAAATGAAAAATACATATACATATAAAGCTAATATATTCTCTCTCAAGTAGTAGCATACAATTTTTTTGATGGTCCTGCGTGCTCACGCGAATACTGTCTTTTATCAGAAGCTTTTTATGCCAGAAATTTACTCAGACGATCCGTATCTTAACCATTGGTATCTCAGCCCTATCCAAAGCGCATTTACCTGCCAGGTTAGGTACAACTTTTTTTAAGTAACTCAATATAGCATCGTCGTTGCATCTAATGAGTTTTAGCCCATTGAACCGACCTGCCGCATTTAAAGAAGACACAGGCCTTCCCAGCTCTTCATTCTTCTTCCTTATCATCTGGCTCAGCAGCGCTCTCTCTCTACAGATTTCTACCTTTTGGTTGGTTATCTGTCAATAAGGCGCACTGCTGTTACGAAGCGCAGCCGTCATATGTTGCTTAGATGTCTCGGTCAGTTTTCGGCCTGAGAAACGAGAGCCACCGTCCCTAGCCCTCTGCTCATCGCCTGATTTTTCGCCACTCCTCTGCCTTATCGTTATCGCTGTACCGGTCCTCGTCTACTTGCTTTGCTGCTCTTGCCACTTAGTATCCACCGCTTACCAGCCCAGGGGCTCTTAGCATCACGACTTTCCGTCGTTCGCCGGCCTCACAGGGGTGAGGAAGGCGTTAAATTACAGCCGATATTGTAGAACCCACGGTCTAGGTACTTTGTGCTGATGTTGAAGACGAATGTTTTAAAATCATGTGCATATTCCAACAGTAAGTGCTTCTGCTATATATGGCACCGCTGCGTTTCAGCAAGCTTGGCAACAAATCATGCGCAAGCAAGTCGTCTTGTCTAAAACTTAGTTTAGTCTCAAACGGCGCTGAGGTACTTCTCAATTTGAATGGTGGTCAAATTTGGGCCAAATGTCAATCTACATAGCCATACTACTTAGTTTTACAGCGATCTCGAATTTAGACATGGAATCGTAGTGATAGTTTCAGCCAAGCTGTCAAAAGCGGCTATGAAATCAACGAAGCTCATTCGAACTCGAAACTTCAGTTGTATAATGATTAGACTAAATAACTGAAATTCCATTGCCCGCGGGTACATTGTTGCTCTGCATATTGTTCCTAGTCCTTCATGCTCCTAGTGTTACATTTAAAAGTGTTGCGAAGTACTTCTACCATACCTTAAGTGCACACGTTTCCTTACCCCCTCTTTGTCTTTTGAAGCCATTTTGTCGCTGTATAATTTCCAAGTAAATCGTATGTCTTTCATATTGTGGTCGGAAATTTTGTAATTAACATGTCCATTGAGTCAAAAGTGTGCATCATCACTGATCAGAATATTGCGATAAAACAGTAGGCTGACTGAACCAAGACTTTCGAAATAAATTTGCACAATTGAAAGTGTTATTCTGGTGTTAGACTAATCGTCATCAAAAGCAAACCAAACTGAGTACAATTTCCGACTGTTTAATCATTACCTGACACCACTAAACACACGCATTACTTGCTCAGACATTTTTTGCGCCATCTCGCAAAATATGCAGTTCCTGCATCCAGTAAGAGTTCTTATAATCTTTGGAGTAATATTAAGAAGACGCTCAGAGACTCCACGAACGTTGAATTTTGAATTAAGGTTGAATTGTCTTATATCCCTTGTACGGAATGGAGAAAAGCTTCGGGCCATAAAGGACTACGTTGGGCTCTGCATTTAATAATGCTATCAGCCTTTTCGTTGCCACCAAAGCCTCGAATGATCTGGAAGCTACAAAAAAGTAACGGGCTCATAACTTGTGAAGTGCACTTTTGCAACTAATTACATACATATATGGTTGTCTTGTTTATGGTGGTCCCAGTAGATGTTCTACTGTTACTGATTTCAACTGCGAAAATTTTCTTTGTGGCAACTTGTTTGCTGATAAGGGTGAATATAACGCTTACGCATAGCCTCGCACCCATTTACTGTCCAAGCCTACACATCTTCATTTCATGGATTTGTATAAATTTTTTTAGTGAAACTGAAAGTGATTTCGTTAAAACAATAAATTGGACCACCCAAGCTTAATTTGTAAAAATCAATGTATTTTCTCAGCCTGCAAATTTCGCTGCCGCACATAAAATGCACCAAAAAATAATATTACATTCGAATTGTGACAATGCGAATCACTGTAACAACCTGTTACAACTGCCGTAGAGCCAACCCCAGCGCCATTTACATAATTCCATCAATTTGTACGGCGAAGTTAAAGTGTGTTCGAATTTTGTCGCATGAACCAAAAACTTACTTTTAAAATGTATGAATGTAGCAAGTAGTGTACCAAAAAATAAAATAAACAATAGCAACAGAATTCGCCGCCAGTTAGCTGCAGTGCATACAATGAGTCTGTTTAAAAAGCGATTTGCGGGCGATAAACGAATTTATTGCCAAGGCGGTGGCGGCGGCAATGGCGGCGATGGCAGCAAACACACAGTAATTGACCACCAAAATGTAGCGACGCCAAAGCCATTGCTACTTCCATCCAATAAGGCAGCACCACCACCAACATTCATTGATACCAATTGGCCTGCTTGCCGCATTGTTGTTGCCCGCCTGCAATCGCTATATAGGGTCATGGTGGTCCATTGTTGTTCACTTTTTTTTATTTAGTTGCGCTCGAGACTCGTACGGAAAATTAAGTTGCTACGTGTGGCGCTCGTTATTGTTGTTTTCGTAGGCCAGACAATACATGACAAACTTCTTCGCTTCGAGTCAGCGCCACCAACACAACACGGCTTCAACAAACAATTGCGTAGGCCCCGGCAAGCACTTCCATGTGTCTCGTATTTGGTTGCAATTTCAATTTACGTGGATTACGCGTTCCCGTTCAACTCTTTATTGCAGCGTTAACGTTTTTGGTAGCTGTTGCGGCTATAATTTGCTAATATTGAAGTGTAATATATCACGACAGTGTAGGCCGAAAACGATAGCTCTGCATGGCATATACCTACAATACTTACATACCTATACATAATCGCTGAAACAAAGAAGCTGCTTACTTTTGTTGTTGTTGTTTTTATTTTTGTTTGATGCGGCTGCTTTACAGCAGTTTGCGGCGCGTCGGTGGCGCTGTTTAATCTTCAATGAGCCTCAATGTTAATCGATTATCGGACATTTAAAGACAGCTTAATTTTTTTTTGGCTTTCATTTAATTTCGTATTGTTTTTGTAGCGGATTAAGGCATACAGCTTAATATATGTATGGCATGTGAGCTTTTGTGTGGTGTCTGTTTCCAGGTGGCGACGGCCGTTGCATTGGCAGTGTTTCGTAAATTAGCTCATGTCATGTTCCATGCTCAACGATCTGCTGGATACTGTCAATTAATGCCGAACAACTTAATTTACCTCTGACTTTTTGAATTTATTTAATTCTCAAGTTGTAACTATAATTCACCTGAGATCACATACCTAAATACAAAGTGAGTGTGTTTATTTATTGAATATTAAATGGAAATTGTTGGCACTCTTTGCTGTTAATATTTACATTGGTAGTTGGTGCTTTGTGGTAAAATTGTTTTATGATTTATTTGACAACTTAATAAAATATAAAGTTATATGGTTCATCTACTTAGACCAGAGTTTTTTTCAATCGGCTTAGATATGATTATATATGTATGTATGTGTATTAGGGTGGTCCAAAAATACATGTGACAAATTAAAGTCGGTTTTTCAATGCTATTACACCCTAGGATTATTCTATACAGAAAAATATTACGCCCCTGTCTTTTTTTATTATTTTGAAATCAAAAATATTTAGAGGTCGTTGAAAGTGTTCCATGTATTTTATATGGGGAAAAAAAACATTTTTTGTGAAAACAGTATAGAATTCTTGAAAGTCAATATCATTCGATCAGAAAACTATGTTTCTCTTCAGATCATTTTCAGTATTAATAACCAATTGTTTATTTTAGTGTTTTCTGGGGTCCTATTAGCGGTCCTATATAAAAATATTAAAACTAGTTGGGTATTATTGTCGAAAGTATCCTAAAGAGAAGCAAAGTTTTCCGTCGATAAATATTGATTTTCAAGAATTGTATATCATTTCTAAGAATTTTTTTTTTAACCACCCTAATGTCACTGTTTGCCTGTGGACACACTAGCGTACTTAGGCTCACCATCGAGCTCGTCGTAGTAGCACAAGGGATCTATTTACCCCCCTCCCTCTTATTCAAACTCTTATGTGGAGTCTACAAATTTGAGCGGTCGCCTTATCTGTTTGCCCGATATAGCGCTTAGGTCTCCCATGAACCTCTGTCCACTCCTTCCCAGTGCGAAACATTCATAAAGTAAGTGCCCTACTGACGCAGGCTCTTTTTCGTTTCCGAAGCTCCTATAGAAGTAATTGGACGGTCTCCAGGGTCTCTCCGCGTGCTTCCCTAGATTGATGTGACCGGTCAGCAGACATACAGTCAAAGAGATTTCTCCTCTGCTCAGCATAAGCATCTTATCTCCCTGGATCTCTTCACGTCCCATTCCGGCCACATAGGTTTTGTCACAGGCATGCAGGTTTCTAGTTGAGGTTGCACATAATGAGCAATATGCTCAGCCTCTTCCTAGACTGCGAAAGTGAAAGGGAAGTGCCCTTCCTTGCAAGCTCGTCCTCCAGCTCATACTTATATGTATGTCGCTGCAATCAGACCAGGTGGAGAGTGAATTCTCCTCCATCACGTTAAGGCATCTGCAGAAAAAGAAAAAAATCTTCCGTAAAGATTTTAAGCGGAAAAAATTACCGTGGGTCGCCAAAAACGAAAATCTTTTGCGGGTACAGGGGCAACAATTTTTTCAAAGAAAACAAGCTGTGATGCGACGAAACCAAATTCTTTCGGGGCTTGACTACCACTTCGAAAATCTCTCACATAGGCCTTAAAGTGTTGAAAAAGAAATGTCCAACATGCAACAACAAAAAAACACTATTGTGTTTGAATATCCCTTATTGGATTGATTTGATAATGAAAATCAGCAAGCCCAGCAAATTTTTCGCAGGCAGTTGCAACCAAATAACTCCCGTAAATGGTTTTCTCTCTCAGAGCTCTTTGAAATGCGATACTCTGCGTTGTATTACCATTTAACCAGCTAATTGACAGCTATCGATGTTAAGTGTGAAATGTCAATTCAAACTTAAATCAGCATTTAAGCTAATTAATTATATTATTTGCATAAGGCTTACAACACTTACATATACAAAACAAAAAAAAACTGTTACAATACAAATCGCAAAAAAATCACAATTGCAAATAAAGGAGTAAAGCAACAACAAAGTAAGTAGTGCACAAAAAAGCACGCCGCCAAGAGCAGTCATGCAATCGCTCCGCAAATGAGTAGGCAAGTAAAGAAAGTGCACGGCTGAGTAGGGAAATCAAAATGTGATGCGCGTGTCTCGACATGGCAGTCGTGTGTCAGGTGACGGAGCTGTGTGGAAGTACATACATACATATGTTGAAGCGGATATGGGCTTGCGGCGCAGCTCATCAATGACACCTCGCACAAACACGCCGCCGAAAAACGCAAACAATCAATTCGAACAGCGCGGGGTTTTGTGTTGAGCGGACGCCACTTGAAAACGTATCGGACCAAAAAGCCAAAGGGCCGATGAGCAGCAGCATTGCATTCACATTTGGTAGCGCCAATTACTACACTTAACATCACGATTTGGCCCGAAGTGGCGCGCGCGCAAAAATTGAAAGGAGTTGCAATGAATTTTGGCGTTGTACAATTTTTTTTTCTTCACTTTTTACCAAATTAAGCGATGAGTGGGATCGGTGTCAGCAACACCCGCAAGTGTTGACGCAGATGATTGCCTGCTGGGCAGTCAGAGAGATGAACATACATACATATGTGCACGGTGAACTTGCTTAATAACTGCGGGGTAGTGCAACAGGTTGTCAAAAATTTATTTTATTTTTTTTTTACTCAATTTCTTATTTAGTCGATTTTATTTTTAATGCTTCATTCAGTGTAGTGACCAACATGACGGATTTGCGCATTTTTCAACGCCCACCATGAACTTTTGCTTTTTGGCCAACATTTAAAGTTGCCGCCGAAGGTGGTGAATATTTCGATATGGCTGTCGACAATTTTGAGATGCAAAAAATTATTTAACTGATTACATGCTGAACTGAAAATGTCAGTAGTTATGTGGATAGAAGATAATTTCATTTAACTTTGGTAGTTCGAGGCTTCGCATAAACAAGCTATTTCCTAATAAATTTTTCTACCAACAGTACAGATAGATGCAAAGTAAGCTTAGGTTGGCTGATTTTTCTATTGAAAATTTGTAGTCAACTACCATTGGTTGGTTGTTAGTACAAATTGCTAAGAAAATGAAAGCCAAGAGCAAAGCGAATTAATATAAGCTGATAGCCAGAGTACAAAAACAAAAATTCACCTGTATTTTGTTTTTGCTTTTGCGGCGTGAACTATCAAAATCTGTACGAGTGTGTGTAAGTGTTCAAAAACATCACACCCATGTAACAACTAAAACTTTATGAACCGTATTTGGCATGTACTACAGCCATATTGAATTAAGTTATGAGTTTTTAGTAATATTTAGCAGATCCTTAAACCTTCTAGCATTAACCGGGATTCCGCAGAATAAAACTTTTAATTTTATGTCAAAATTATCAATAAAAATTCTATCAGGCCCCGTAATTTCGTTTTGATTTCTTTTTTTGTTTTGTGACACGAGATTTTTATATACATACATATTAGTTAATATTTGTAAAACTAAAAAAATTAGATGTTTTGAAAAAATACTAAACTTCCAATTTCCGGCAGGAAATTTAAAATTTTTTTCCCACTAATTGTTAGGCCTCTTAACGAAATGTCTAAATGAAAAATAAAAATTTACCTACTTTTTATTTATATATGTTTTTAATTTTGTCAAAGTTTGCAAAAATTTACGGTTTCCGCCAAAAAACTGCTTTTACTTCAATTTTTTTTTTTGTTATTTTTTGTCGCTTTTTAATAAAAATTATACATTGCATCAATACTAGGTTAATTTTGTATAGTATTGAAAAAAAAATTTTATTACCTTAATATTTTGGAATTTTGGCAACACCGTAAACTTAGCTCTTTGTAACTTTTTCTGGAGGTTAAGAAATATGGAAAAATCTAAAACTTCTTCACAGATTCTATTAAAGCACTTCCAAACGTACTAAAAATAGTAAATAAAAAATTAGCTACTCTTAAAATTTTCTTATTTCACTCTACCAAACTTTAGCAATTTTGGGAATTCCGATAAAAAAAAAATTCTCAAAGTTTTTCGATAGCATATACAACTTTTCCATAAATAAAATTTTCCAAAAATTATCTCTGTATGCGTACAAAAGTATAGTAGTAAACAAAATTGTTAAGTTTCAAGGTAGTACTCTAAGAACCGAATTTTTGTTTTTTTTTTTGTAACACATACTACGTTTATACGCATGCATAAGTCGCTTTAATTCATTTCGCCGCGATTCAAAACATATGTATAAACTGAATTTCAATTCGCTTTGAAAGAGCGAAGTGTTTTGGCTCACACTCCATTTCAAATCGGTAGTTTATTTCTCCAGACAGTTAGAAAGAGTGTATAAACACCGCTCTCACTCAAAGCGAATTGGAGATCAGCTGTTCCGCTCAAATTCCAAATAATCGCATCAGTATTTAAAAGCTGATTAATAATAATCGTTCTTTTTCTTTGCCACGATTTTATAATGCCGAATAAAACTAGATTTTTATCACTTTCCATTATGTTAACTTATAAAATGTCAAATGAAAACAGCTAATTTTGTTTGCTTTTGAAGACGGTTACTTTGATGCCGATATAAAGCCGTAAGTATAAACACTAGAGCGAAATGTGTACGGTGTCAATACGCTTTCAATTAAGTCGATTATTCTGTGCGTATAAACGTAGTAACAGTAAAAGTAGTTTCTCCGTTCAACAGTTTTACCTACAAAATTTTCTTTAGCTTCCTCTACTGTTAACAAACAGAAGAGTTGGTAAATTAAACTTACAAATCTATCAAAGGTACCATATTAGTTTTACAAAAACTTGTATTACTTAAATATTTTAAGCACTTTCTTTTATTTTAATTTTGCCTAGACCAATAGCAACCGGAGATTTATACATTGAGCATTGAGCTCGTCGCCTTTTAAGCTTTTTCTGAGCTAAAGGACAACCAGTGACCACAGCAAGGGAGATAGAATACCCCACTGTTTATGTTTTTTTTTTTATCATATTACAAAAGTGCCTATTGGATACTGGTTCAAAATAACCGAATTTTATTCAGCAATTTTAAAGCTGACGTTGCATACAAAATTTCTTCAAATAATGAATAGTAAGTGCATACTGGCCACATTCCTACTCCAGCACTACTATTTTCAGCCAGTGTGGCTTTTGTATGATTCTTAATACCAGCAATTATTTGTTGCAAGCGCCTTCAATAAAGATACTGACGGAAGGAAGCCTTTGTTGCTCTAAAGCCGCGCGTGACCTCGAAAACTTGCAAAAACGCCTCCATAAAATTAAAAAAAAAAAATAATAATAGCAACAGGAATCATATCAATACAATAAATTCAATACAAATAAATACGTATAGAACTGCGCCGGAAAAAAATTTACATGGAAAAATATTCAGCAAATATAATTGATTAAAATATATGTTTGCGGGCCACAATTAAATTTTAGGTGATAATTAACACCGATAATAACAAGTTGTGCTCGTAAATGTCCAACTGCGCTTAACACAATAATTATCCAACACAAGTTTTGTAATTTTATTTATTTTTTTTTTTTTTTGTAATTTTTAAAATCTTCTCTTAGTAAAATACTCGGTTTTTTCGCTACCCTTTAGCACTTTGCCACTGAAAATTTATTAAAATCCAATTAACTTTTATGTTGTACGACGCAAATGTGATCAGTTAAACAGCGTCCATTACAGTTAACCACATATGGCGATAGCATCGCTAGGTGGGACTCCAGCACTGTTCCAGCCACTGGCACTTGCCACCTTGGCACACAATAGCGGTGCGCTAGCCGCCACATTCACTCGCACTCGCACTCGAACTCTTAATCCGTTGCCACTGATGCCGCTGCTTTAGTGCGGATTAATGTGGATAATCTAAATGGTTTAACGCCGCCATAAGCCATACGCGTAACGCCCGCCTCCTTGTTGGCTGATATTTTTGTTGCTTCTTTTATTTATTTTTTTTGCTTGCACAACGGCCTTCTTCTTATCCATCGCATCGCACTGCCTTCACAGCGCATAACTTTGTTGTATATTTTAATTAAAATGAAATTTTCGCGCACAAAGCGACGCTATCGGCCAGCGCTGCCACTTTGTTGAAATCTCTTTTTTTTATAACTTTTTTGCCTCATTTGCTCTTACTGTACATATGTAAGTGCGCCGCCAAAGTACACATGTCGTATAGTGGATATATTGATATCTTTTCACCGTTTGCGTAACTTGCCACAAGTCGCGCATCGCCTGAAATGATCAATGAATGCGCTCAGCTGGAGCACACGCTGCATGTTGCGGCGCGCTCTGATCTTGATTACTTTTTATGCCGCTTCAGATTTGCTTGACTCGGCCAAGTTACAATTGCGTATCAGTGCAAGCACAAATCATGCTGTTATTGTTATTGTTATTACTTGCTTTTTCGCGCCTTTATTGCTTTATTACGCTTGTATTTAATAACTTGTTGCTTTCAATTGTTGCATATGTATTTATCTGTTAAGTGGTGGCAGTGTCATTGCAGTTAATTTTCATGTTACCACCGTTTGGTTGCTGTTATTGTATTTGTTGCACTATATCTACGACATAATCTATAGCTATCATCAGTTCACAAGTGCATAGCAAAGCTTTGCGCTTAGAAAACTTGTGTGTTTGGTTGCTGTTGCTGTGAGAGTTATTTATGCAGCTAGTTAACCTAAATCATGAAAATTGATGACGACATTCTTGGAGTGTTTTTACTCAACAGGTAGTTCTTGAAAGCGCCTTAGCGTGTGAATTTGTAGGCAATTATTGGTGCTAACTTTACACAATTTTTTTTTTTTATAATTAATTAGATAATTTTTTCGAAACGGATGATTTATAATTTGGGGAAGCCGTTGAAGTGGAGTCCAACTGTTATTCACTTCAGTCGAAGTATTCATCCTCTTTCTTTTCTTGCTGCAAACGTAACGTAGCTTTTATAAGAAATTTCGATCCTAAAGCATTAAGAATTCCAATACTGCTCTGACTACTGTGACTGGAAACGTAATTTTTTAGAGTTTCGTTCATTTTCTACTATCTGTTTTTGTATATTTTAGTTGCAGATGACCAACATTCAATGGAATTTATATTAAATCGAATTAATTTCTTGAGTGTCAGGTCTAAAAGTTGGTTACTCAAATATGTTTTTTGGTGCGCAGTTAAATGGTTTAAGGGACTACCGTCACTAAATACCAGATAATGAAGATAACACTTTTAAAATAGTAAATAAATACAGTAACGCACAGTGCGGCCAAAAGTTGAAAAAATCAAATTCTCAATATAGAGTTTTTTCATAAATGCGCTGGCTAGAGTGATCATATGAGAAGCGAAAGCCGTTCACAGTACCTGCCTGTACACTAAATCCTTCCCTCTTAATTTTCACTTGGAATGTGGCTTTCGCCCAAGCACAACATTATTGTAGATTCAAAGCGAAAAGTTATAAATGTGTAAAAGTACTCTAAGTAGTGGAGATCCAGTAAAACCAAATGGAATCTACAATGGTGAAAAAAATAAAAAAACTTTTAATTTTGACCAGTTTTGGCAATATTTCTTTTGTTTATTCGTTTTGATAAAAGTCTATAAGTATATAACAATCATCATATAAATCCATTAAAATTTACCAAAATCCCTCAAAAATTTCAAATTTTTTATTAAAAATTTTTTTACGTATGCAGTTTTATAGCCCACCAAATTTTAGTAGGACAAAGTGCAAGTTTTAAGACGCTATAACATCGCATTGATTTGTAATAATATTTTTTAGCTGACGACGCTGTGCATTTTCTTCCATGCAAAGTACGCTCAAAATTTATTTTTACTAGTGTTCGCCCAGCGGTTGAAATTCAACCTTTTAAAATAAGGGGAGCTGAGGTGGGCTGAGTTGAGCCGGGTTGAGTTAATTGAACTGAATTGAGGTGAAATGCGTTGAACAACATAGCAGAATATAACATAAAATAACATAACAACACCACATAACACAACTCAACACAAAACAACACAACATAACATAACATAAGATAACATAACATAATATGATTTAGCACGGTATAACATAACATAGCATAACATAACATTACATTACATAACACAACATAACATAACATAACACAACATAAAATAACATAACACAACATAACATAACATAACACAACATAACATAACATAACATAACACAACATAACATAACATAAAATAACTTAACATGTCATTCTTCAATTGTATCTCTTTCTTTTTCTGTCTTTGTCTCTACCTTTATCTACATATATTATTTTCTATATCTTTATATTTTAATTTTTATATTTATCATTTCCTTAACTTTTAACCAGATCTTTATCTTCATTCTTTTCTCCATCTACATATTCACCCACATCTTTGCGATTACATATGTATACTATGAAGAATTTAAATTTACCTTTCTCTTTGTCTTCATGTTTCGGTTTCTCTTACTTCTGTTAATCTTTGCTTTATCCTTTCTTCTTCTCCATACTCAACTCCATACCTTCTTCCTCGTTTGAGTCTAATCTGTTCATGTACATACATACATACATACATCTTATTCCTAAACTGCTGCTTAGCACGTTTCTGTAATTCAGTATCAATATAAAAGCATACATTTAGGAGGCATTTCCGCCCCAACCATGTACATGTATGGCATTGGTATTGGTGTGACTTTTGAATTGATTTTTTCGCTCTATTTTAAACTAATTTGAAATTTGAAAAATTGCCTGCACATCAGCATCAAAATACCTTTCTAATGATATATAATTGTTTATACCTTAGAAGTATAGTTTAGCCGTAAAAGGGGTGTAAAGGAAACATGATTGCCTATTTATATAATGATATGGAAGCAAAAGCCTAGCAGCGTCAACGAAAAAAATTATTAATAATTAACGCAATTTTCTAGCTATTTGAAACTTGCACTTTATCGCACTAAAATTCAAGGCCAAAAAATCTGCAAACCTAAAATTTTTCTTAAATTTCCGAATAAATTGAATATTTTACAAAGCTTGAAAAGTGGATGTCAAAGATAAAACGTTTCTATTATTTCTTCCACCACTGTACGCCTAAACGTTAAAATATGTGAAAAATTCTGTAGATACCAACACTGTAACGAACATTTTTTAGAAATGTTTTTGTTGTTTTTTTTTTTAATATAATTTAAGACGTTGAATAAAACAGCAATAACATGCTGCTGGATGCTGTATTTAAACCTTTTGGAGGTTACTTAGAAAAGTATTTGCTACTAAATAAAACAAAATTCAGCAAAAAATGTTCAACTGGATTTTTTTAACACATTCACCTGCATGTAAAAATGTTCAGTATTTTAATTAGATTTCTTAGTATGATTTAGAATATGCAGTTTTATAGCCCACTCAACTTCAGTACAATAAAGTGGAAGTTTAAAGTAGCTGGGTCTTACGGCTGATTTTTTGCACTTATTTCTTCATAAAAAAACCATATAATAAAATAAGCGAGCATTCTTCGAATGGAAGAATATCTGTGATACTGTTAGCAAAAAAAGTTTTTAAAAATCATCGATAAGTGCTGGCTACTTCAAACTTGCACTTTATTGTACTAAAGTTGAGTGAGCTATAAAACTGCATACTCAATATCTCTGTAAGAAATGCAATTAAAAATCTCGAAATTTTTACGAAAGTTTGTGAATTTTTTTTTAAATATTATGCAAAGTTTGAAATTTGGATTTATTCGGTCTTTGTTAAAGAATATACAATTTTTTATAAAAAAAAAAAATAACAAAGATATAAGTTTTTAAAACTTGCGCTTATAATTATGACATGCGGTACGTTTTTAATTTTAATACAAAATTTTGAGACGATTTCAAATATATTTATTTGATGTTTTCGCATATCTTCTAGATATTAATACGCTAACATTCGTTTGGCGATTGTACCTAACCGATTTCAAAACCAAGAACACCATTGGGAAGGTATGGTTTAAAATTGGTTGGTTACGTCGCTTAAAAATTTCCGTATTTGTGTATAGTTGTTGTCGCAACCTAATTATTTTGAGCTGTTTTCGCATTTTGTTTTACTTCGTATTTGAAATTAAACTTTAAAATAAAGATAAATATGCAGATACCGATGAAGACAAAAAAAGGAAGGCAAAAGTGAAGGTAAGGACGAAAATGGAGACAACGAGAAATACGCAAGAATTGAATAGGAATTTTTCAACAGAAATCGAAGTAAATTTAGTCATAAAAGTTACCGAAATTTATCGAATCATCGAAGTTTATGATTATCGAAATTTATCCATGCTTATTGAGTTATCGCATCGACTTCTTTCAAATTACAGAGTTGTCGTTAAATATTGATCTACTGAAATTGGTCGATTCATCGAACCGAAGTTTATGGAATTTTCAAAATATATCGATTTATCGAAATTTTAAGGTTTTATAAGTTTATCGAGTTATCAGTGCTTATCGAATTTTATCGTGTTAACAAAGTGTAACGAGTTATCGAAATTTTCATCTGATATTTTTAATATCTTTTTCTACATTTGTATGCCTTTTCTCAATTTTTTCGTTTCGTATACATTTCATAATTTGTACTTCAAAGCTATTACTGAAACCCTCTGTATAAAAATTAATATTGGTGCCAACCCTATTGAAGGATGTCTAGATCAAATACTTTTTGAAAAGTTCGTTTGATAGTTAGTTATAAATTTGTACTTCATTCAAACACTTTTCGTTTGTTACACACCACGTAGCTTTTAATTTCATTTAAAATTTTTATTTTTAACTTTTTAGATTGGTGACAGCACTATTCAAAATAGTTTCTGAGTCGAAGTGCTTCAGAACATATTTAAAAAGTAAGCTTTCTTAAATCACGTTTGTTATGTATTCAGAAGCCATCAAGTGGGCCGAGGAAAACACGAATTCTTTGGATAATAATCGGTTAAGCCGTTTCGAATTTTGTACGCCGAACAAACGAGCTTATAATTTTTATAGTATACATACACATACTGTATTAGTACAACTATATGTATTTATTTAAGCCTTGGAGCGATTCTGATAAAGCAACATTTCCAGTACCTTCGAGTTCGCTGCTTAAGTCTTTTGATTTCATCCGCAAGTATGTGGATAGGGAAATCGAAAAATGCATGCTCTGCGCTGACATGCAATTTTTCGGTTTTGTAGTTATTCAGGCATGTTCTGAAATTCGAATCGATTTCAAATTTTTGAATTTCAGAACATGCCTGATTGTTTCGCATTTTTTGTTTGTGTAAAATCACAGGTGGATAAGGACTTGCCTTGACTTGGCATTTACAATTGGCGTCAGTTGATGCATAAGAAAAACGACTATTGTGCTTTATTGAACTCGGTTAATTACAGCGCCAAACAAATAGAAAAAGAAGAAGAACCGAAGCACTCTTTCACCTTACTAGATATGAAGCAATAACATACCCGAGTAAATTTATACTTTTCTCTGTTCGGTCGTCTCACGAGTGATACTCATAATTCTTTAGTTTGACATTAGGAAAGCAAAAAACCTTCTTTGTTTTGTGCAAAAAGTTCTTTGTTTTCCGATTGTCCATACTGCTCCCTATAAAGTATGCATCATTTTACTTTTAATTAAGTTAGAAAAGTATTCCTAGGAAAAATTAAGGATCATGGAGTTATCTTTTGAAAGTTTCACTTGTTTGTCAAGACAGAATATATGTACATTTTAAGAAAAATAGGTTGGGTGAAGACCTTATCCCATCGAAATGTGTATAGTCTACCTTATGAAGGTACTTAGACCGATAAAATGATAATGAAAAGAAGTTTCTCGCCCAATAATCGAGCGCAAGTAAATAAAAGCTATTTCATCTTCCTCCCATAGTCCAAGGTCGTTATATTGCGTTACGTGGCTTGATCCTCAAAAGAGATGATAAGCAACGATAAGATAACATGTGGCGTTGCATTGTGCTTAAACCTGAGCTACGGAATGCCCAAGTAGCATAAGCGCTTATGTTTCACATTTTCCAATATATTTTTTTCCGCTTTTATGCCTTCCTCTACTCATAGCAAATTTTTTGTTTAATTGAATTTTTAAAAGCGCTGCCGAAGGAAAAATTTAAGCGGTAGCAGCAACACAGCAAATGCTACATGTGTGGTAAATTTTAAAAATTTCTTAATCGCTCATTGACGATCGATTAATGAATGCCGCCGCCACCAAACGAAACAATAAGCAGAAATACCAAGCCGGCAACCAACTGGCCCGAGCGTGTGATTGAAAATACGCACACACACACATACACCTTCATACATACCTACTAAGAACAGTGTTCTAGCTTGATAGTTTATTGAACTCTCATGTGCAAAAAGTGTTAAGAATTGGCGACACAGAGCTTGGCTATAATCGACGCATCGTCAATTTGCCTAAAATAAGCGAAAATCATCGGCGGCAAAAACATGTGGCGGCAAGCAGAAAGCGAAAAGGCAGCAAAAATGTACTTGCGCAAGGCAATTTGTAGCACGTCTAGTGTAGCTATGCATATGTGGCATGCCACATGCCGCATGACCCCCCCCCCACAAAAATTTTCCCATGCGCGGCCAATTTGTATAGTGCGTAATTAAATTGCCGATTGGCATGCATGCGGGCTTTTACAGGCACATTGTCTTGTGGTAATTGTTGCTGTTATTGGTAGCGAATTTTTTATACATATATATATATATTTTCTTCCGCTGGCTGTTTTGTGCTGCCATCATCAGCAATGACACGAGCGTATGTATCGAAGCCGATTAGCTCCTCTGCTTTTTACAACTCTCTTTCATTTCTTTACGGCTAGGAACATATTGGCGCATACCTTTGCTGCCAGCCACTTTGGCTGCCACATGGGCAACACTCCTTCTGTTGTTACTGATATTTTTATGCACTTCTGTTGTTGTATACAAAAATAGTTCAGCAGTTATTCCGGGTGATTCGCTTGCATGTCAAAGCCTCATTACACACTAGTTGTAAGTAAAATAAATATTTGCGGCATGCTGCATGCTGTTGCATGCCGACTGCGGCGGACATTTTTGAGCAGCGCATCACTGGCCGCAGTGCAACTCGGCTCAGTGCGCGAGTAATCAGTTATATGTCATTTAGCGGGCAGCTCATCACACTGCTAATGGGTTATTGTTGACGCTGACGCTGACGCTGCTGCTGATGCTGACTGGATTGCATGTCTGTCTGTCTGCCAAAGCGGCACTGACTGATGTTGCACTAAAATATTTTCCACACTTATATTAAATGTACTCTACCAGTCCATTCAGCTTGTCGCTTGCCAATTCATATACTTTTCATCAATGAAAATGAAGTGTCATTTATAGCATAGCTGTGATCAGCGGCGGCGACGGCGACGGCGACGGCGATGGCCATTATGCGCCCTATGTAATTACAATCAATTAGCTGCATGTAGCAGGTATAAGCACAAGGAAAAGTGGAAAAAAGCTAGACAGAAACTACTATGTAATAGCGCCTAGAATACTTTACTATTTCGCCATTTTCATGCCGCCAATCTACGCTTGCGCGCGCGCGCATTGACCGTTTAATGACAACAAATTAGCTGCCGACAGAGGAATGCACGAGTGGTAAGCTCTAGTCGCCAACTATGCATGGCTACTGGCAACAAGGCAAAGCACAAGGACGACGCGGAAAGTTTTATTGTATCTTTCAATAATTATCTTCAGAATTTTATTTTTTTTGTGTCTCAACAATTCAATGAGTAACCAGAATGATTAGCGCCGATCAATGCGCGACATTGTTGATCATTATCGTAGTGATAGTAGAATCGAAATTATACTAAATGGGTGATTGGGTGCATTGCATTACTTCGGACGTTCGAGCAGCGCATGAATGTAGAGGAAAATGAGGGTAGCGGGTATTTGAAGTACTCAACTATTATTTTATACATTATTTATGGCTACAAAAATAACGCGAATGAGTTTTGAACACGCGATTTATTACAGGTTTATATAGATTACTATATTAAAAGTTAAAATTGCACTGGAATGTATGGAATAAAGGCGGAAGTTTGTGCTACAAACCTTTACTGTGAAAAGGTTTTGGTTTTGGTTATGGTAGACATAGAATTCATTCAATTAGGTGGAATTTATAGGCAACTAAGTATAACGTATCAGAGAAGGCAGGGCCGCTTTCACTCACACAAAGCTGGTCATTATTCAGTGTAATAAGCGACTCAGGATACTTGCGCTGCCAGCTCAAACAGAACATCTTCTTTCTTGACTAAAGTTTGCAGAAGTGGCAAATCTAGAAGCGCCTCACCCCATAGATGATCACGCAGGCTATTCATTAGAGTTTAGTTAGTCTGACCTGCGTGGACTCCATTTGCAGCACATGCTAAGAAGGATTTGGAAATTATTTTATAAATTCCTGTTTCAAATATAGGCTTGATGTCCCATTACCTCCGTATTAACTTTCGGAAGACCCAAAGGAAGTTTGTGCAATTTTCACCTACTAAACGTGCGAAACAATTAGTGAATAATTAATTTAGTGAATAAATTCTACGCCTATAGATAGTCTATTTACTAGGGATGCTAATATCATCCGCGTATACCTATATATCGAAGATGTTTTCATCAAGAAGGCGGAGCAGTTCGTCAACGACGATGGACTGTAATAGTTAGGGGAAGATCACTTCACCCTGTGAGCATCCTTTCGAGCTAATAATTTTACTCTCTCCTGTCCTAGAATGGTTTTATTGGTTCTGGATTTAAGTATGCTTGCTATTGCAGTTGAGACTTTAGATTATTTTTAGCTCCAGTTTAGAGTTTCCATTCGGCCAATGACCACATAGAGCTTCCGTCATAAGACATATTTTCCATCTCAAGAGCTCATCATACTGCCACCGCCATTCTCTTAGTTAGAAAGACCTAGTCGTATTGCATTTCAAGGTTTTCGACTAGATTTCACTGGACTTTCGTGCTGACCAAAATACTAGAAGCTGAGCACATGTATGTAGCTTTATGGAGGGACCATTTATCAAAATCCCCCTTAAGCCTTAGCGTACATAAAAAGGCCTCATTGCTCCAATATAATGTCTGTTCATTTCCTAAAAAGGTATTGCATATGAAAGCTTGCAGTTCGTTGCTTCCTTTATGGGGACTACCTCCACTACTATGTTATCTAGGTGCCTGCTTGCCAATAGGTTATTTTTTTCGAAACCTTGAGTAAAACTAAATATAAGTGATAGTTTTGGATGTCAATAATACTACGTTACTGGCTTTTTTTCTAGTTTACCTCAAATAAGAAAGATATCTTTAATTGAATACTTGCACACAAATTTGTGTTTAATTTGGTTAAATTATTGAAAAATATCCTTACAAAATACCTATATAAAGGTTTTTGATAAGAGAAATTAGTTTTGGAAGTTCATTTGTTATTAACTTTGCGCTAGATGGCACTGTAGGCCAATTTTATTGAATTTCGTTAATTTTTTTTTTCAAATAAGTACTTTTTACGAAAAAATTGAGTCGCAATGTGATTTCAAACACTGCAATTAATATTCTAAATAGAAATTAATTTATTTTTTGTATTATGTTTTTTTCTTTTGTCTACTTTTTCTTCAAATGTTCCTTCTTTTTTGTCTTTTATTTTGATTCACGATTGATTTTTTTTTTTAAAGTTACATCTAATTTTAGTATTTATTTGAAAAAACTTAGAAAATAACAATTCAATTCTTCGAACGCGTGAAAACTCTTCTCAGCCAAGTAATGCTTTCAAGCACTTGGACGTTGTCGCAAACAAAAAGAAGAGTAGATATAGGTCTTCTTCTTCTTCAACGTTTCCATTGAATCTACTACCACATTAAATGCTGAAATCTAAACTTTCTCCTAAAATCAAGAAAAAAACAAACCTCCAAAAAAATCAACCATCAGATTGATTTATGTTCGTACCACAAATTATTCACGGACCACACGTAATAAATATTGTATATTTCTAACAAAAATGTCAATTTTCAACAAAACACGAGTCAAAATGTGCGCTCATCAAATTAAAGTTCTGAAAGTTGAAAAACAAAAACAAAAAAAAACGTTTTTGTGCTTACCGTTTGCTTGGCCAATTGTGCATCATTTGCGGTGATGGTGTTTGAAGCTAACAAGCGTAGAGAGCCATCAACTACGAGACGCTCCAATTCTTGACAAACTAGTCTAGCAAAAAATGGCACAGTTCGCTGAGCGGAGCGGAGCGAGCTCCGTTGAGTCAGGGGCGTTAACAGAAAAAATAGGCGGCTATCAATCATGATGACAGGCCGCAAAGGACAACCAACAGTCGAATGCGGTTTGCCGATGTTGTTGCTGCTGTGCAGCAATCCGCATACATATGTTTGTAGGAATGTGGCTTTACGCCGATGAAGTTGTTGAAAGTTTGATTGCCTCTTTGCTTGGCAATCGCATAAAAAGCGACACAAACTTAATTGGCCTTTTATTTGCGCAACTCGACGATGATACTATTTGGAATGGCGCGATTGAGTTGGAATTTAATTGCCGTGAAACAAACTGAACTTGAAAAGGCTTAGTGAATTCAAGTGCAGGTATAAATACATGCCTACATTAGTGAGCAGTTGCGTTCTATATATATATATATATATAAATATTTATGCAATGTTTGCAATTGCAATTGTCTGTGATCTTAACTGGTCATCGAATAGGGGGCAAAGAATTTGTAACACTTGAAATAAAACCTTTAGTTTAAGGCTATTTTATACATATATGTATATTAGGGCGGGTGAATTTTTTTTTGTCTATGCGCATATAGCCTCTGCCAATTCTACGTGTAATTCTAAGTAAATTTGCCGAAGAAACCATGGATCTAAAATAAATTTGGAGTTTGCCAAATTGCGTAAATAGATTTTGAAGAATATGTGAAAATTTTCACTATTGTGCCCCATGGTGAAAGTTTTAAGAAAAAATAAGTGCAGAAATGGATTCCTCATACCAAAAAACCCCGTATAGTATGTTTTTATACAAAATTTAAGCACTTCTTTACGACACTACTGCAAACTCCAGATTGATTTTAGACCCATGATTTCTTCCATAAATTTGCTTAGAATTACATGTAGATCCCTGCTGTGTTATACGCTCATAGTCGAAAAAATCTCCCATTGACCCGCCCTAATGTACGTATGTATAACTTGCCACCTAAGTATGTTTGTGTTTTACTTTGGTGGCCTTATTCATAAAAAATAGAATAGATTTACATTGATGGACTCCCTATGAATATTATCCAGATTGTTTTATATGAACTGCGCTGCCTTCTGGAGGTACCGGCGGAATAGTTCCAGCTGAAACTTAATGGAAATGATTTGTGCATCACTATATTGATGGTACTTAGTTTAACATCATGAAAATTCAACACATCTTTGTCTCGAGTGCGGTATTCTGATAGGCCTGAAGCCTTATTCAGAGCCCCGATTAAAAAGTAAGTGCGCCTGGGCCACACTGGAGAAGTGAAACTTACGTTACATATCTAGTTTGTCTCACAACCAATATACATGTACACATGTACACACATGTACATATGTACATGTGCTTTTTCTTTAGGTTGTATTTATGTATTGTCTTTTTTCTATCTAGATCTCTACTGATACCTGTTCGTTTTAATTATTTACATTTAAGTTATTCTGTTTTCACTTATCTTTATTTGTATCTTTAAACTCTATCGATAACCGAATCGGTATTAACATCCATCAAAATATCGATCACAAAACCGGTACAAATATCGATAAAAATATCAATAGAAAAATCGATAACAAAGTCGATAAAAATATCGATAACAAAACCGATTCAAATATCGATAAAAATATCGATGGCAAAATCGATAACAAAATCGACAAAAATACCGGTAATGGAATCAGTAACAAAAGCGATAAAAATATCAAATCAAATATCAACAAATATCGATGACAAATTTGATCAAAAAATTTATAACAAAATCGTTAACAATATTGCTAGCAAAATCGATCAAAAATATCGATAGCAAAATCGATCCAAAATTTCTATAGAAAAATCGATAAAAAATATCGATGGCAAAATCGATACAAAATTTCAATAGCATAGTCGATAAAAATACCGATAACAAAGCCGATAAAAATATCGATAAGTTCCGAGAAGCCACAAAAACCTCTAAAACCCCAAAATAGTTCTCAGATTGAGTCTCTGTGTCTCTATCTATATCCTTTTTTCTATAATTTCCTTTATTTTAATCTTTCTTCCTCTATCTTCATCTTTACTTTTATCGGTATCCTCATCCTCATCTTTTTCTTCATATTTATCTTTGTTTTTACTTTTATGTTTATCATTTTCTTCATCTAGATATTCTGCTTCACCTTTGCCCCTATATAAGTATTTAAATTTACCTTGGCCTTCATTTTTCCTTTTATGTTAACGCATCTTTGTTTTTGTTTTTATTTTTACCTTTTCCTTTACCCTTTTCTATGTACGTACTCACCTTTACTTTAATTTTTTCGTTGGTGTTTTTCAAGTGTTATTCTTTAACAAGTTTTTGTTAAATTAAGTAATGCCTTGTGCATCAAGAATTACTTGTTGCAGCCCTAACCATTTTTGTGTGTAATTTCCGTTGCACCATTTCCGTGTGAAAATTCCGTTGCACAATTTCCGTGTGCAGTTTCCGTTGAATTTTCCAATTTAATTCCAACCAACCAACCACCGCTAAAGAAGTTCCACTTCAAACAAACTTGTAGTGAATTCAATCCTTTAATACGAATATCGTACAGCCAGTTGACTTTCGATTCTGCATACGCACCTCCACGTCAATGTCCAATTCGAACTCCCACTTGATATTATTTTCGCACCTCGAGGCCAATACACATAATTAACATCTCAAACGCACCGTACGCCTTCAGAGGTGTGAAGCCGTTGAACGCTGACCAAGATGGCATTGTAAGCGTTGAGGTGAAACAAGTTCGATCGCTCTGCCAGCCGCATGCATGCTTCTCCGCTTCCTGCAGCTAATCAATTCTGGGCTGTAATGCTTTACCAACATTGATGTGTTGTTGTTTTAAGCACTGTTGCAGCATCCATTTTATAGCCTACAGCCAAGTGCATTGAATGCCAAACAAATATTTATATTTCTTGTGATTATGTTGTTTGCTGTTAGCATTTCTATTTGTTATATGGCAGCAATATTTCACCGTTGCTAAATTGGATTAAGCAAATTTGTTTGCTGCTGTCCTTGGGCATGCGAATGCATACAACCTACACGCACAGCTTGTATTAATGGAATATCTTGTTGTGTAGTATTGCGTACAATTTGGCCATTGCTTATGGACTTTCAATTTCTCTAACAAATTCGATTGTAACCAAATGGTGAGAGGTTTGGAAACTGCGTGGTTGTATTGGAAAATGATTAAAAAATATGTATTTTTTTTAGCCGTTGGCGTTTACGATTGAATGCGTGGCACGTAAATGTGAGTGTTGACAGAAGAAATGGATGAGTGAAATTGGCAAATGGAATTCTGGATAGAAATTGTATTTGCTTTTATTTGCTCCTTAAGCTTTTAACGTATTTACATACAGTTTTAGGTGTCTCGCTTCCGGTACATTGAAGAAGTCTTCACTAATGTTCGGCTGGATGCAATTATCAGGGAACTTCTAGAATATGGCGTTCTTCAGTGTTCTATAGTAGTATGGATTGACTGCATGTTGCAGAGCAGGATAATCAACTCAACTGAGGCACAGCTACCGTGAGAGAGAGCCCGGACGGAGGTACTCTACAAAGAGGCGTACTATTTCAGGGCATGCCGGAAATTCCTTTCAAAATACATTGTCTTCTCATTGTCTTCTGTGAGAAAAAAACCAACACCAACAAAGGAACGGTTAACATAATCTTCCACCTGTATTTAAGCGCTGCACATTTTTGGTCAATGAGAAAGAGGCCGACTTTATGGATTCAAAGTTGACTTAGAAGCCAGCTCTAGCTTCGCTGGTTGGGGTCTCAAATGCTTGTATACCAATGTAGATTCCGATCAGAAAATAATAGAGCCGGTTCTTGGCGAAGGTCACTACTCGAAGGACATGCAGATGAGTCGGTCTACCAACTGGCTGTAAAGATATTGAAGCTGGAATTTATGCTATAGAGAAGGCTACTCTACATACGACTAGCATGGTTCCAGCCGGAAAAGTCATTCACTTCGCCGATAGCCAAGCGGATTTAAAGCAACAGGATACAATATAGCGAAGTTATTGTATCTTTCTTCTTCTTAAAACAAAAAAAAATATATATATTATTCATACATATATTTGATGCCGTTATGTAAACTATGCATATTACATGTGTCCACTGCCTGTATGTACTTATGTATACACGTATATTAGGGTGGTCCAAAATAAGTAAAGTCGCAATTTTAATGCTCTCATCCCCTAGGATTGTACTATATCAAAAAAATACCGTTATTTTTATTTTGAAATCACAAAATATTTGCATAGA
This sequence comes from Rhagoletis zephyria, assembly GCF_001687245.7. NCBI lineage: Eukaryota > Metazoa > Arthropoda > Insecta > Diptera > Tephritidae > Rhagoletis > Rhagoletis zephyria. The sequence continues at coordinate 137,981 of NW_016158154.1, forward strand.
TGTCGCTCAAAGTGCTCAAAGCTTTCCATGTAATTTATATGGTAAAAAACAACTTTTTGTAGAAATGGTATAGAATTCTTTAAAATGAATATTTTTCGAGCGAAAAACTCTGATTTTCTCCAGGGGACTTCCAAATTATTTATTTAACCATTTTTTAAGAGCTTTTATTTATCCCCCCTTTGCATTTTCTGAGGGTTTTGGCGGACCTATAAAATACAATCACTATTAAGAAATGGTTAAATAAATAATTGGGGATTTTTATTGGGAATCTTCTGAAGAGAAACAGAAATTTCCGATCGAAAAATATTGGGTTTCAAGAATTCTATACCATGTCTACGAAAAGTGTTTTTTTCCCCCATAGGAAACATGGAAAACTTTGAGCGCTTTAAGCGAGCTCTAAATATTTTTTTATTTCAAAGCAAAAAAATTGAGGTATATTTTTTCGGTACAGAACAATGAGAGGTGGTGAGAGCATACAAATTCCGACTTTACCTTTTCACATACATTTTCGAACCACCCTAATATACATACCATAAATTTTTGCTTTTCCTACTACCCATAAGCACCATCACAATTTTAGATATAATCTACTCTTAGCAAATCTTCCCATTGTTTCAATCCAAATACAAAGCAGTAGCTAATCTGCTTTTGCGGTCACTCCCGCTCTTGCAATCTTTTCGCAAGATCTCATTTGCATTGGTCCATCTTTATTTAACCTAACGCAACAACATTTGGCTGTGGGTACCAACAGTAACAAAAGAGACAAGAGAATATCCTTAAATTACAAACTGTTTACATAATTCAATTTTTCTTGATCTGCATTCTATGGATTCTTATCTTCATCTTCGTATAGAAGGTAAGCAAATCAGCATTGGCGGTAAGCCAATGTAGATCAGTCACTAATCTATGCCCTCAAGGCGTTTGTGTCGAACCGCCTACCCATTGTGATAAGAAAAAAAAACAAAAAACAATATTCTATGATATTTTGTAAGCGAAGCAAATCGGCTAAACGTCTTAGAAGTATTGAAAAACATACAATTTGCTTAACAAAGTTGTTTATGTTCCTTAAGAAAGGCGGCTAATGAGTTTGACATAATGCGGTTAGTTGAGTAGCGGATTTGGTGGTAAACAAAATTAATAGATGCTATTGCGAAGTATACGTTCTGAGAGAAAGGAAACTGTATGCGTACCTGCGGGTTAATAGTGCATCCAGCAGCCCATGGTTGTTTAAAATAAAAAAAATTAAATGTGGTGGACGGCGGGCTTAATGTTATTCGGGACAGCGGCTAGGTAAGCTTTTATTATAGCGAATTTCGCAAGGAATTAGAGAGACTTTGCCACTTCGTCACTTTGGAGATATACCATTGCAGTTTGAACGAATTTTAGAAGTTGACTTGTCCTCTAATTTTTCTTAGGAATAGATAAAGATGGGCTCATCGCCACGCCCTCCTCTCTTGCACGCGTAAAGATAAAATTTCTTCCGATTTCAATGAAGTCTAGTTTGCACTCTGTGTTTTAAGTATTTAAAAAATCGAGATATAAACTAGTAATTTTTAGCAAAAAAAAACCGAATTCAACTCCCATATAAAAAAAATATATATATATATATCTCATGATCCGCTGATCGGATCTTAACCAGATTAGTATGGGACCACTTCTGAGACACTACCTTTCCGATGCAAAAATAATTATCGAAATCGGTTGACGTGGTCCAAAGTTATGCGGTAACATACATAAANAAAAAAAAAAAAAGATTCCGACGAACTGATAACCTCCTCCTTTTTTTGAAGTCGGTTAAATATGGGGAAGATTAAATCATTGCAAAGACCGCAACACGCACAAATTAGATATGACGAAAATTTGGTTAACTTTTGTTTTCTGCTTTCAACTCTCACAAAAGAAAAGCAAAGGTTTCCAATGTAGTTCCTTGGAGAGACCTACACAGCCTTAGCTATGTGTGTAGTAAATACCAAAGCCATGGGTGGAGGTAAAACAGGGACAACGGGGCATAAACTTACAAAACATTTTTGAGTTAACAATTCCTTCTTATATCTCACCGGAAGAATGGAGAAACTTTTAAGTCTACAGATAACTTTCTAGAATTTCAGCTATACTTAACATGTTTATCTCAAAAGTAGATCGGCATAAACGGCTATGGAGGGAATTTTCGAAGGTACCGAATAAGAGCTATACTATATAAAGAAGATTTGAAATTACAGCTTTTCTGGATTTGAAAGCCGCTTTTAGCAAAGCTCATTTGGCATATGAAGAAGTAGACAATGATTGCCGTAGGACGAGTAGAAGGGCCATTAATGGGTCGTTAGAAATCGCTGAAGTAGCAAAAAAGTCTACTCTTCAAGGTGGGGTTTCTTCCACCTTTATAAAAGAACTTCGGCTTAATGAATTCCTGTAGATGATCTAGTCATCCTGATCGTTGGGAAAATAATCTCTATGGGCTATTGTAGAATGTAGTATATCTGAACTATCGATTTGGTTCTGAACAAACTGGGGCGGTATTAGACGAAAATCCATGTCTTAATGGCCTGAGTATTAAATTTTCATAAATGGCTAAATTACGACGTTTTAGGGGGCATTCCGAACTCTTAATGAACGCTGTATCCACTCTACTACTACAAGAATACAATTGGAAAGGCCTGGAGGTTACGACCGCTGAGAAAACTTTGAATATACACAGACGTAGCGAAACCTGTTCTCACCGATGGCTAATCAAGCTGCCAAGAGTGAAATAATAGAAACACATCTAAACATTCCACCAATAGGCGTCTTCGTGAAAGAATCGCAGGTAGAAGTTTCCTGAGACCTAGAGCGACCATAACTTCATTCTAACCCTAGTCCCGTGGAGTAAAAGGGCTGCTTTTATCTGATCACGGCAGTTGGCCTTGAGCGCAATTTTGTAATCCTCTTCCCGACAGCAGTTATTGGGAACTTAATATCGCTCGAAGCGGTGGCGTGACCTGGATTCATAGATTGCTTTAAAAAAGACATTCGATCAAGATCAGATGTGTTCTGTTAGAGACTTTCTTTGATACATGTGCACATATAGCCTTGTAGATTCCCAGTTTACGCCAACTTTTTCCAGGCCGAGATAAATGCCGATGAAACTAGTAAGCCCGTTCGAGCTATTGGCATCATTGTGAACAGTAAAGCTGCCATCAAACCCTTTATTTCAGTAATGAGTTCAGTCGTGTTCCAAAGAATGAGAATTCTTCGTGCGACTTCTCAAGTCATAGTCCTTAAAATATTTGTCGGAGACGCGTTCAGGGGCAGGTAGTCGCTCAAGAAGATTTTTGATATTTTTCAATAGAGGTGATTTGTGTGTGTCGGTTTTCAAGCTCGTGTGTGCAACCCGATTCTAGGAAGCGAATTTTTCTGAGACACATTTATAAAACTATCACATAAATTTCACACAAGAGTCGCTTGAAGCCACTCCTAATAACTCTGGTGAGCAAATATGCCAGGGATTACGCACCAGGTTTCGCTCCAAATGTGTATATGATTACTGATTACATAGACTATATTTGGTTTAAACAAAAAGTTGTAAGCATTCGACCGTATTACAGCCGAGCCGCCACTTTGGGCTCCCAATTTCGTGAACTTCCATTCATGAAAAAATCTTCCTATTCTTTGTTTGTAATAAAATCAAAAGTTTAGGGGTTGCCTGAACTCTACCACTGACTTATTTTGGTAAAAGGCAACAGAGACGAAAAGATTATATGCAAATATTTGCTTTCGAAAAATAAAACAGCCTGGACTCAGTAACTCAAATATGCTGCCGCAATCCATTGCATGCCAAAGTTCGTTTCTTAAGTCTTTTGTTCTCAGCAGAAAAGTTTGAAATTACACATCCTTCAAAGTCATTCAAATTAAGAAGTGTGTTGTTTTAATTTCCACTCATTTCACTCAATTTCCCTACAAGCTGTCCGAAATTAATTTTCACTTACTAATTATTGCTCACTTTAAGAAATGTTTGGCGCCCAAAAAAACACCACAAACACCTTAGCCTGCAGATATTTTCACACATTTTAAATATACACTCCTCTTCAAATATGTATTGCCGAGAAAGTGTTGAAGCTTGAAATTAAAAATTTGCACTTTTACACAAAGCTCCAGGCGAAATGTGGCAAATTACTGAAAGTATTCAAACAAATACATTCATGCATACGCCAAAACAAGTGTCACACCGCAGCAGTCGAAATTCGTTTGTGAAAATAAAAATAAACTAAAAAAATACAACTTCGACATAATTTTAGTTTGAGTTTTTGCGTATTTACGTGCAAATAACCGAAATTTCTACATTTTGACAGTTATGCGTATGTCAAAAATGTATAAGTACATGCGCAAAAACCATCACAACCGCACTCAAACTGACATTGCGCGTCACGCCCACAGAGCGTACGTTTTGGTGGGGCGTGGTTGGGTGGCAAGCACTAGCAGTGGCAGTCACAGCCGCAGCCGTAGTAGTAACAGCAGCAGCAGCAATAAACGCCTGCTGTGATGAGCTTGCAACCGAGTCAAGTTCTGTCACTGCCACCGCCACTGTCCTGTTGCCGTCCGCTACTGTTCCACTTCAACTGAGTTGATGATGAACCGCGCCGCAGGCCAACGCCTATCCCCTGTCTCCGACTCGGCGCGCTGGCGTTGCCAAAAATTCGCTGCCGTCTCTTGACATTCCCAGCAATCATCTTGAGCTTGATATATGCGATATTTGCAATTAAGTCGTTTGCGTAACAATTAAATAATTCACAAGCGCCTTCCTTGCCTTTGCCTCTGCGTAGCACTTTGAAGAATTTCGCAGCGTCTGCATTCGCTCGGTGAGCGCGTAAAAATGAAAAATCGTTGCGCCACCGAAAAACGTACTTTAACTGTATCACGTCAATGGCATAAACTGCGCTTTAGTAGCAGCTAAAGGATATTTATTTTATGCGCTATTTTGCTGGAAGCGCACATTAAGGCGCATAAAGGCGTCCTTCCTGTCCAGCCCGCGTCGAACGTGTGAATGAGCGCACATTAAAATTATGTACAAGTGCATTTGGCCGATTATGCGTACGTGCGTATATGCGTATGTGTGTGTGTGTGTGTGTGTTTGGTGTGTCTGAACCAGTGCCTGCTGGGTGGACAGTTTGTAATTTGTTTAATTGCATTTCGGCCTTGAGCGTACATCAACGTGTGCGAACGTTTTGACACATGTGGCGCTGCGCCTTACAGATGTTGCACATTCAGGCAGCAAGTGTAAAGAGAAAAACCGACAGTTATTCTTCGTTCATCAAGATTTTTCTCAATTTTGTGTGGAAAGTAGAAAGCTGTAGCAGTTTTGATCCCATTTTTTTCTTTAATAAAAATCATTGGCTAAAGAAGCCGAAAATTATATAAATTAAATGCCATAAATTTTGCTTATGAATACATGCAATACATATTTATCAAAGTATATAGAAAGATATGTTCTCATACATTGCTTAATACAAATAAAATAAAGCTCTTCACATCTCGTAGCTAAATGCGCTCTCTCTTATGCTGGTAGGCAGACTACCTTCTGAAGAGAATTAATATATTTTATAAAATTGCTAGTTCGCCTTCATTTAGGTGTTATTTTCTTCAATAAAACTTGAAAAGGATCGAAATATCTTCTGCAGAATCTTTCTCTCGAACAATCCAAAGACAGTCTTATCGAATACTCTTCTTTTCTCACGCTCATGATAAGTAACTTATAAAGTGTGGTTTTTTATTGACATGAGAGCACTTTACTTCTCAATTGCCCACTCAGTTCATAGTGGCAATTGTTGCCTGGAGTAATTCTTTATTGGATTTCAAGGCTTCCATTATAATTTGCATTAATACTAGTGAGGTGAACAACTTGTCTTCAGTTCTAACCAGTCCCATTCGATTTTCTTGCATATCCAATCTTTTTCAAGGCGACGCACAGTGCATAATTTGTGTTATGCGAAAATCGAAGTTGGTAAAAAAAACTTCAGATCCGATATATGTGCGTATATATGTTTGATATATTAGAAAATCGGTCCCCGGTTAGAAGATCACCTGGAAGAATGCCGAGCTTGTACAAAAATGCCTGTTTTGACGAACGAAAATCGACAGCTTTACGGCCTTTATCAATCAGTGGTCCTGTCCCTCTCATTTCCCAACGCACGGTAGGCAGTCGCCCTGGCAGAAATCCCGTTTAATTTAAATGGTTCGGAGAGGTTCTTTCGAATTCTGTAGTCAATTTTTTTTGGCATAAAAGACGTCTTCAAAAACGAGAAATACATAAATAGTAAGGATCGATCTTCTTCCCACGGGTATTGGATTTATCAGGCTGCGTAGGTCTTAGTCCATTCAAAAGTCACAACTATTTTATAAAGCTCTCCGTTGGTTAGTTATTTGAACTAAAGTCTAATATACAGGATCAATCGAAAAAACTACCGTCGAAATTTCTACGGAAAATATGGCAAAGCAAATGTATGTATGCCAACTGTTCTCGCACAGCTAGGTCAGCGAAAGCCTTACACTGAGAAGAAAGTCAGCTAACAATGTTTCTCCAAATACTATATTTGGCAACTTTGACCAAATTTTCTATCTACAACCCAATCATGTGTTGAGAGAAGCATATTTAGTTGACGTAACTAAACTCCTTTCTGAGTGTAGTTCTTTCAGTTTAAAGGAGTTCTGAGCAATATTTTATTTTAGCAAGAATGTATCTAACAACTTGACTCAGCAAGTTGTCTTGAAGATGAAACAAATGAAAATTAGCGTATTTAAATGCCATTAAATTTGGAGCAAGTCAGATGGCTCTTTCACCTATCATTAGCTATTTATGAGTTCCGAGAAGCTATGGCGCCAAAATTTATACATCTGCATGTGAATTCAACGTCCTGTTTTCCAGTCCATAACTATTGCTAGCGGCAAGTCTTTCATGTTCGCGTTGCCTTTGTTTTCAGTGCACTTAAATGTTTTTCAATTACTTTTCACTACCAACTCCCACCGAGCATGCAACAAGGCATTATGGTCCACTACTTTTCGTGACAATTTAAGTCACCGCCAACGCCTTTGCTCTCGGAAAAACAATGCGGCATTGTTGCAAATCGCCTCGAGAACAATGCGATAGCTACTGAGAAATATCAGAAAAGAATAGAGTAAGAAGAGGCACAGCTAAAGGCGTGAATATGTGACCAACATGGAAAGTGCACACTCAAGTGGTCAGACGCATGATCTCTTTGGTGCGTTTTTTTTTTTTTCATTGTGCGTCAAGCCCACACGTGCATTGTTCATTTGTCGTTTGGCAAAAATGCTGACCATTTGCCATTTGTTAGTGCACCATTGTCCTTTTGACAGTTTCGTAACTGTCTTTTTGTGGGCGCTGGCTTTAATATCATTGTTGGTTTTTTTTTTTTTTTTTACTTCTTTTGCTGCTGTAAGCACGTGTGGGTGTGATTTGGGGAGGCGTTACCAATGAGACGTGTTATTGTTTTGCTTTGTTCTATTTTGAGCTCAACTATTTGCTCTTTTTTTAGTTTACTCTTAATGCGATTTGCGCGATTGTCCTTTGACTTGAGATGTTTTCATCTTTGTTGCAGATTTCTCAAACAAAGTCGTTGCTATCATGCTCTGAGTTAATTAAGATTAAATATCGAGGTGTGAGCATTGTTCGCATTAAATGTCAAATGCATATTATCGAATACATTTTAGTTTTGTAAGGCAGATACGCTTAAGGATATGTCGCTTCTTGTTTTTTCTTAAAAAATTTTCCACTTAAGTGATGTATGTATGTATATAGAGGTAAATGTGTAAATGTATACATATGTATGTAAGTATATAGCTGCTTATACTTGACCGTACCTTGAAATTAACGTGCTCCCCTCTTTAAAGGACTTTCCTCGTTCCTGATTGGTCGCTCGCGTCAAGGTGTTTTTTTCAGCGCAAGCCATTTAACAGTCAACGTGCGGGTACTTCAGCTTTAAGGATATTCGTATGAGCAGTTATATACAGTGACTCGAACAGATGACCACGTGTTGATTTTCTTCTTAAATATTCGTTATGTTTTTCGAAATAAATTTTTTTTGTTATTTTCTATAAAAATGTCGTCCAAGTTTTACCCAAAAGCATGTCAAACACAGTTTCAAACTGTATATAAAATTTAGGAAAATTCAATAAATTTTAAACAAAATTTCAACTTTTTAATCTGTATCTGTAGAACATTTTTGGGTATGCGGTTTTATAGCCCATACAATTCTAGTCTAAAGTGCAAGTTTCAACCACCGAGTTGATTTTTGAGAATTTTTATTTTTTTTTTTTAGACTACTTTTTCGGTTTTTTTTTTTAATAACAAGGGCAATTTACAAAACCTGGCGTCGATGTTTTGAAATTTTGTTGCTAACAGTCTCCCACTTTAATTTCATAAGAAATCGATGCTTAAATGGAAAAAAGTACAAAAATCCGTCACAAAAAAAAATCTCAAAAATCAACGTGATTTTTTAGCCGAATGAAATTTGCACTTAATTTGACTAAAATTGTATGGGCTATAAAACTGCACACAGAAGAATGTTGTAAAGATTCAGAGTAAAAAGTTGAAATTTTGATGAAATTTCGTTGAAATTTTTGAAAATTTTGTGCAAACTTTGAAACAGTGATTTATATCTTTTTGGTTAAAGCTTGTACGGTATTTTTATAGCAAAAAAACAAAAACAAAATTAGGTCGAAAAAGATAAAGAATATTAAAAAAAAATCAACACGTGGTCATTTTTTTTAGGCACTGTATATACACATTAATATTTGCACTATGTACATTTTATACCATGCGTGCTGAGTGACGTAAGTGACTTCGCAAGTGGCTCAATGCAGGAGCGCGAGTATTCGGTGCCTACTCTACAAGTTAGCGAATAAATTTTTTGTTAGTAACTGTTTATTTTATTTTCATGTTATATACACTTTCATACAGTAATAAATTTTTAATTTATATATCGAAAATATTTTAAGCCTGTGGCCAAGTAAGTAGTAAGTAAATATGCCACGTAAATATGGATTCACTCTGGCAAATTTAAGACTTAAAGTACTCTTAAACTCAAGAATTTTCAAAAATTCCTTTAAAGACTCAAAACCCAAAAAAAATCCGAATATATCGAGCCCTAACCGCCAAAATAACGTAAGCGACATTTTTTTCAAAATTTTCTTTTTGATGCAGAAATATTCGTATAGCATCTAGATGCATTTCTGCATCAAAAAGAAAATTTTTAAAAAACTGTCGCTAACGTTATTTTGGCGGTTGGGGCTCGATATTCTAAGAAACCTCAAAAATTTCAAAATTCAAAATAAAAAAAATACAAGTCTCGAAAAGCCTTTAAAAACGAAGCAAAGTTTATAATCATTCAGAGAGTATTTAAAAAATATCGGAAGTATTTTACTTTTTTCTATTGTTCTTGTAAACAAAAGCAAAAATTATTGGGTTCTTTTTCTCAAAATAGTAAAAGTTAAATGTTTTCAAGCAGTGAGGAAGCCGAATTCTACAAGGGATGGTTCCTTTCATGAAGATAAAAATGTATGACATCTTTGGTCCGATGTTTGCAAGTACAAGAAGTAGAAGAAGAGATATGTGCGTTAAAGGATATACCAAAATCATTAACATAAACTGTGTCTGTATGGTTTTAACGCAGGTTCGGCCCTCCGCTTTTAAGGCTGAAATTCGGTAGAAAGGATTGTTGTTTATGGTTTACTGAGAAAATCGCCAGGGTCGGGGCTCTACATGTAAAGCATATCTATCTGCCACACCACTAGAAGCAGATCGCGTGCCTGCTAACCAAATTACATAGAAGAAGGCTCAGCGCCGTTTACATTAAGAAAAAAGTTCATTGATTATTTTTAACACACAGCCACTTTTCAATAACATATACGTAGATACACGCAATTAATCGGCGCAATATATTAATTTAAATTTGTCAACGATTTCTATCGCTACATTAGTTTGTACCACTTAGCATATCTGCATCTAAGTACAAGACAATATCCGCATTCAACCAAAAGCGAACAAGCAACGTCTGCAATTTGTTAATCTGCATTGACGAGCACTGACACGCACACACGTACATATATTCGCATAAACATACATAGTACTTACATACGGTTAAACACTCTGGCCAATGCAGTGCATTAAAGTTGAACTTGACTCAAACTAAATATGTACATACGCACATACATATGTATGTACACCGTAAATACGGGTTAAAGACTTTGCGCTCCTCACATGTTGGCGACCTGCAGCGCAACCACTCCACCCGTCCAATGCATTCGAGCTAATTAGTTATTCCACATTTCCACTGATCCTCGCTTATCCAACGTCAACGTGCAACGCTTGCTTCTGCTGCCGCTGTTGCTGTTAAAGAGTGTAATTTGCATTTATCTGGAGTTAATTTATCTTGAACAGAATGTTGTAGTCAATCGCTTATCGAACGATTCGCATCTATGGGCCGATTGAACTAAAGGAAATACACATACATACATATAGTACATATGTACGTATATAAAGTGTGCACATATATAATATAATTATAGTATATCACATACATACATACACACGAGCACATGTACTTAGGAGGTGCCACATGTATGTACATCCTTCCTTATTAATATTATAAATCTGATAGTGAGTTTGTTTGTTTGCTACGCATTCACGCACGTTTCCTAACATCTTAACTGCGCAAAAATTGTTATGACTTTTATACGAATGAGTTAAAAAATAAAAGTCAGTGACTGATTTATGTTGATGACTTTTAAAAGTAAAAGTCACTGACTGATTTTTATTGATGAGTTTTATGAATAAAAGTCTTCAGTAACTGACATTTAATGTAAAACCAAAATAATTGTTTTTTTTTTTGTTAATCTTGCATAAAAATTTATTTTCAAATTTAAGTCTCGGTGAAAAAGAAATCGATTGGTATGTATCATTTAGTTGTAGAACATTGCCTTCATAGTGAATTTTTCTATGACAGTTTTCATCAATAACTGTTATGTTCGGTCCCTGCACACCACTCTAGCACCCAATTAACTCTAGAGACGATTTTTGTGTTGAGAAACAGCCAGAATAAACATGCCTTCCTGGCGTTTCCGCTCATCGATGGTTTTAGGTTGAAAAATAAATGAAATACATATGTTTTTTTGAAAATTCTCCCTAGGGCCAGTGCTTAATTGGCTTCAACATACAACATTTTCGTCGTAATTTCAAAAACCTAGCAAATAAGAAAATGTGCAAGATATTAACTGACAGTATTCTGTCGCAAGCGGAAGAAGGTTACGCCCTTCTTCTTAAAAGTTTAAACAGATACAAATTTTTAGCAAAATCTATAGCTCATTACATACATACTTTGATCGTCAACGAAAATGGGGTCTTTGTTAGATGCCTCCTATCTTTGTTATAAATCTTTTGCCGTAAACGTCAGCGTGAACCCGGAAATATTGTGGAATGAGTGGAAGGTTGACCTATTTCAGAATTCGTTTCAAAAAGCCCTATCTCAGCACATTTTGAAGCGAGATAGGGCGTTTTTTAACCGAATTCTGGGATAGGGTGTTTTTCAATAAAATTCAGAAATATGGTGTTTTTGAAGAGTTTTTCCAGATAGGTCGATCTTCCACTCAGCAGTCGATTTCTGGCAAAATATTTTTTTTTCACTTTTATTTCAACATAATAATAATAATAATAGATTGGCGCTTACACATATGTTAGTGTTTGGCCGAGCTTCTCCTCCGATTTGTGGCGTGCGCCTTGATGTTGTCACACAAAGCGGAGGGACCTACAGTTTTACGCCGACTCCGAACGGCGATTGTATTTTTATGAGAAGCTGTTTTTCATGGCAGAAATACACTCGGAGGTTTGCCATTGCCTGCCGAGGGACGACCGCTGTTAGGAAAAAAAACCGTTTTCTATATTTTTTTGATGTTGCTTTGACTAGGGCTTGAACCCAGGCATTGTGGAGTGGAAGCGCGCACTGCTTACCACTACACCACAGCGGCCGACATATTTTGATTAAAAGAAAAATATTGATAAAAATAAAATATTTCACACAAACAACAAAGAACATAATCGATAATCGCTTGAGGCTATTGCCTGAAAATTTTAAAATGTACTTAGCGGCATTGTGCTACTATGATAGACGGCCGAGTAATCATAGCCAACTTATGTACAGTAGACTGCATCACTGCCCATACAAAAAAAAGCGGTACTGTTTAACCACTGGAGTTATAAAATCTATGTATTATATTTTAAAACTTCCACCAAAATATCTTGCAAAAATTTAAGATTTACGATCTGAAAATACCTCAAAAAATTTAGTTATTTTATTAATAAACAGTTTTTGTTGATACAACTTTTTAATATTATTATGTACACTGCCGGAACAAAGTATTGGCACAGCAATTTTTTCACAATATATGCAACAATTTATATTCTAATATTTTTCGCCAATTTTGTATAAAAATATGGGTCATTAAACAACAAAAAACATAAAAATATAATTCCCAAACTTTGTGCAAAACTCGCGAAAATTCAGCAAATTTTCATCAAAATATTCAACTTTTTAATCAGGTTAGTTTGCAATTTTGCAGCCCATTAATTTCTAGTAAAAAATGCATGTTCGGAGTTAATTAAAAAATCGCGTTGATTTTTGATAATTTTTTTTGTTGAAGGTGTTTTGCATTCTTTCCATATAAAGTGTTTTCGAACAAATTTTTTGTATGGAAGAGACTACGTGAAAAAAATTACCAAAAATCAACGGTAATTCCTAGCTACTTAAAACTTGCATATTATTGTAATAAAATTGATCGGACTACAAACCTGCATACTCAAAAAAATCTGATTAAAAAGTTGAAAATTTTCACGAAAATTTGCTGAAAAATATTAGAATGAAAATTATTGCATATATTGTGAAAAATTTGCTGTGCCAATACTTTGTTCCGGCAGTGTAGATTTTTTAAGCTTAAACTGTTTTATCATCTGAGGGGAGTTTTTCCAAAAAATCCTTTAAGGAACTATTTTGTCTACAAAAAGAAAAACTTCCCTTTTTTGTTTTGTACCAATAGCCGAATATAAAAATGTACCAATCTGTACGAATGGACCAATCGAGTGCCACTGAGTATGCAGTTTTGTAGCCCATTGAATTTTAGTAAATAGAATGAAGTACAATTTTCAAATGGCTAAAAACTACGATTTACGACACCTACATCCCCCCCCTACGGCCTTGCTTACATATCTGTGCTTATGTCGAAAGGCCGGCTTTAGTATAATGCGGCATTCCCTTTATTTTTTAAACGACAAGGAATTTTTTGATGAGACTTAAAAAGAATATTGACTTGCTAGTATCGGAACTATTTCTTGCACGTTTATTTGCTAAAAGTTGTTTAACGGCTTAGCGCCCGTAAATCGTATGCTGCGAATGCCGATTTTTACTAAAGCCAACCTTTCGACATAAGCTACTTTTCCATACGAACACAGATATGTATCTATATTACATTAAATACCTTCGCCACTAAGTACGTAGATACCCTCCGTTTTAGAAATAAAAAGTTGCCAGTAACCGATTTCTTGTGAAATGTTTAATTAATGAAGGATATGCTTTGGCGCGGACCAGAGTCCTTAAAAACGCACCTATGCAATGAGCCAATGAAAATGAACTCAGCGCAAAGACCAAGCAGAGAAGAAGCAGCAAACAGCACTAAAAACAGCAATGCTATGTGTAAGGAGAAAAAGTAAAGAAACGAACGCACCTTTATTGAGCTGAATTTAATGCGTGGCATGTTGCAGATGCATTTTGAGCCATCAAGTACTTTACATACAAATATATAGTAGGTATGTATATGCATACATACTTGCATACAAACATATCAGTAAATTCATGTACACGTTCAAGGAGACGTTCACTTGTGACCGCGCAGGATAGCAGGCAAAAGGAAGAAGTTTTATATAACCACCGCATCGTTTCGCGCATACAAATGCAGGAAATGAGGAACTAAATGTGTGGTTCCTGTGCGCCAACAGCAGAGCGCATAAGTACGCATGCATGTACGTACATACACTTATTTATGTTACGCATGCACCTATAGTACGTTTTTAGAGGCTTGTGTGTTCAATGTATTTATGTATGTACGCATTTACTGAGGGATAGGGGCGCATGCGTGGCAAGCAGATGTTTTTGGCACACGCAACATTGCGCCGCCACCCGCGCCCGTGTCCATTATCAGTTCGAGCATATACATATGTGCATACATTTGAGTGATAGAATTAGTCTGTGTTTTTGTTTCTCTATTTTTTTTGATACAACTTGTGGTTATGATAACAGGGTGTGGTGCGTTGTTGCGCAGGAAGAAACCCGAAATGGGTTTGGCATGTTTGATTTTAGGGTGTAAGTGATGGAATTAGTTATAATTATTTGTTATAGGATGGTTTAAAAAAGCTAAAAAAATACGTGTACATTTTCAGAGAGAAGGTTGATGAGGATTATGTTTTAAGTTATATTTTTTTATCGAAAATTAAACTTATTTTTTTGACCGTTATTATATCTTTCAGACACAAAAATTAATTTTTTAGCTGCATTTTTTTGTTTTGTTTAAAATTTATTCTTTGTTATTTTTTTCCTGCAGATCGAAAAACTCAGAACCCCACACTACTTTTTCTGTAAAAAATAATCACTGTTTTTTTTTAATCTTATAATCATTATATTTAAGGTTAAATTTTTTGATCAAAAATAAAATTTTTATTTTTTTTTTGCATAAATAATAGTGTGGCGTTGTGAGTATTTCGATCTGCAGGGAAAAAATAACAAAGAATAAATTATATTTTCGATCAAAAAATTAAAACTTAAATATAATGATCACAGGATTAAAAAAGAAAACTGATTGATTTCGTTAAAAAAAAAATATTTTTTCAACCAAACAAAAAAAAAACAATTCAGAGCCACAAAATAACACTCGAAAAATTTGTTATATTATTATAATTTTTTTTTTTTTAATGCAGAAAAACTAGTGTGGCGTTCTGAGCTTTTCGATCTGCAGGAAAAAAAAACAAAGAATACATTTTTTTTCGATAAAAAAATTTTTTTTTTTAGATTAAATAACAAAACTAAAGAATTGTGAATAATAATAAATAAATAAAAAAGAAAATAATTATTATTTTCAACCAAAAAATAACAATTTCAGAGCGACAAAATAGCACTCGAAAAATTAGTTATATTATTTTTTCTTTTAATGAAGTGTCAAATTAAAGGAATTGGCCTGTAGATGTACAATAAGGTTTGACTTTTTCGAAAAGAGTAGCCACCTGTTAAAATAATTAATTTAAATCATCGAATAACCAGTGCCATCAGATTCGCATCGTTCGTTCGATTTTCAAAAATAAGGTGTCAAGCTAAAGTGCTTGGGCTGCAAAAAGGTTTTAGTTTTTCGAAAAGAGTTGCCACCTTTTTAAAATAATTAAAATTATATTTTTTCAGTATTACAATATGGGTATCAATCGAATTGGTTTCGAAAATGTCTTATTTTGTAACTGCATTTAGGAGGGTTGCCACCTGTTTAAAAATTTAGTTCAAATTAAATTAAGGTTATTCGGTATTTGGAATATGTATCACCAATGTGGGTGTCAGGCGAGAACACGAAAAAGAAATTTAGCATGTTTTAGTTTGGATAGGGTTGCCACCTGTTCGGAAAGTCGAATTTATTTAACTTATACGCAAGTTATATGAAATATTAAAATATGTTTGTTCGAACATTTTTGAGAAGATTTAAAAAGGCTGCTACCTGTTTAAAAAGTTAAATTCAAACTAGTTAATAAGTTAAATGAATTACTAAAATATGGGGATTAGTCGAAATGTGCTTGAAAAGACTTTAGTTCTGAACTATTTTTAGGTGGATTGCCACATGTTCAAAAAAAAACAAATTCAACTTATTTCATCAGTTAATTGAAATATGTATTACAATGTCATACGACGGGGATTTAAGAGGGTTTTAGTTTGGAAATACTTTTGGAGAGGATTGCCACCTGTTTGCAGAGTCGTATTTGGTTAGCTTATTTAGTTTAATAATTTAGAATATTTTTGAAGTATTTAAAGAGCGTTTCCACGTGGTTTAAAAGTTAAAATCAAATTGTTAACAATTTAAATTAATTGTTAAAAGATGAGCATCAATCGAAATGGGTTTGAAAAAAATTTATTTCCGAGGGTTGCCACCTTTTCAAAAGGTTAAAATACAGTTTTGGCGTTTTAACGCCATGCGGGTTTATTAGTAATTTTTATTTCCGAACAGTAGAATAAAACTCAAAAATTTTTTTATTTAAAATCATAAAAAAACGACTAAGTATTAATATTTTTTATAAAACTCACAATGATTACGGCCCTAGCTCTAAAGTTTTACCGATTCTCTGCCAAAACCATACTCTCATCCAAAAATAAAGAAAACTTCTTTCACGAATACCAAAGATACATCTATTCATTCAATACGAAAACAAAAAAATTTGCTAAAATTAGCAGCCCAGCTAACAATTGCTTTCACTGTCATGACATTCAATTATCCAAAGCAATTCACTTGCTTGCAATGCCATCCTTTTTTAGCCAAGAGTAATATTAAAAATTCAAGCAAAAATTATTTTCATTGAATTTTTCAAAGGCATTAAGTGTTGACAGTTCAAAAAAAAAATATTATTCTGCGTATTTGCTAAATTTTGTGACAATTGCTTATTTGCTAAAATGTGTGCAGCTGCAAATTCATAGCTTCCGCAAAGCTGGCTGTCATACACACAAGTGGGAGAATAGAAATGTAAATAAAAGAAGTAGAAAAATGCATTGAAAATTATAATTTTTGACACAAGTAAAATTTGTATGTGCAAAAATGCTACAGTTTTTGCAATCATTTACCTGAGGCACTGCAATAGCCCTATACACACCTAGATATGTACATATGCTCGGATGCATGTTCGCATACACGACTGCAAGAAGCGATTAAGTAGCTGTGTCATGTCACAGCCATCGAACGTTGAGTGATTTTGTTGACATGCGCGGTGCAGTTGAGGCGACGATGATGATGATGCCTGTTGCTACATATGTATGTGTATGTGGTGATTGCGGTCTTTGTAGTATTGCTGATGGTGGTTATTGGCTACTTTGCCAACAACAATATCATCATTTACTGGTGTACTTTAACTGCCATACTGGCTGGTTGCTAGCTGGACGATTCACTGAATGACTTGACTATGGGACGACAGTGATGATGACAAGTCGTGGCAACTACGTGTTTCCACACACTGACAACTTATCGCCGCTGGGACATTTACTAATAATAAGCGGATTATGCTTTGGCACGACACTTTTTGATATAAGCCGACAGTGAGCGAAGCTGACGCTGCTGCTGCTGCTGCTGCTGCTGACCAACAGGTTAAAAAGTTAAATATTGTTAATTATTTATATTTCTACAGACGACGCGTTGCACAGAAAAAATAGAAAAGTAACTGACTACGCAGCGACGAACAATTGGCGCCTCAGCGAGTTGTGCGAGTTGGTGGCTTAAGTCTTTTGTATTTGCTTTGAAGTGCCGCGTGGCGTGAAACGTGAATTTGCTGCTGAAAATGCGTGAACTGATGAATTTATTAGGTCAAAAATTAACTGAAAATCTCAAGAAAAAACAAGAAAATGATTTTTTCTTAACCCACTCAGCTTACATGCCATGAATTGGCACTTAATAAGGTGTGAAATCTAGCATCACTTAACAGCTCAATTGACCTATGTTGCCGGCAACGTTGCACAACTTCGGTTAACCCATTTGTATAGAAAGGAAAGTTGGTTTAGTGACCAACAAGAAAGCAACAAAATGGAAAATCATACCTACATAAAAAATGTTTACTTAGTCTAGTCAAGTTTGTGTACACACGCACTTGTGGTTGCCGCTAACAAGTCCGCAAGGCACTGAAGGATTGCTAGCACCAGCACAAAATAAATTTTCCAGAAATGTACAAAACGCGAGCTACCTGCGCGGGTAACATCAAAAGTGGCACGTTCATGCACTTGCTGCACTTGTTGAGCGCCTTCAAGGAAACAACCAGCGCCACCGCGCTGAGACATGCAACGCCCCGTAACAGGTCCTGCCACGCAATGCATGTGCTGCTTCTTCTTCTCCTTTATATGTGCTACGAAACACGCCATCACTAAACAACTATTTTTTTATTATACGTATTTCTTTTCAACGTGCGATTATGATGCGCAAACTCTTGGAACTCATAACCACTCGCTGGCAACTAATTGCTTGTCGATGAATTTTCACATTCGCGCCATTTGCAGGCGTTCATTTGAAAACACAAAGAGGATTCTAATGAAATACGTGCCTCAGTGGCAACGTGCAACTCTTTAGCACTTTCTCAGAAATAAAAAAAATCAAACACCAAAGCGTGTATCTAAAATTTTCTACAACTCGCTGTGGGCGTGCCAGCTATTTGACTCCAGCTAAAACATCGCTTTCAGTGCTGCTACTGCTGCCATACTGTCTCTTCGCCCGCTGTGCCTTTTTTTTTTTTGATAAGCTGAGTTTCCAAAAATTGGGAAATCAACTACAAAATAAGAAAGTAAAAGTAAAATTTCTAGCCGCACATACATGGTTGCCCCCTCTAACTAATATCAATAAATGCTTATTGAGATTTTTATCAACGTAGTTTGTGGTCGAGGTGATTGCAGTCGAAAAGTTGAGAAATTGCTTTATTTAGCTGGAAAGAGCGCAGCGCAAAGGACTCGATAAAGCAATAAATATTTTCACAAGGCGCAATATCCTTTCTATAAAATATTTTACCTTAAATTAATGTGTGGGCGTAAGCGTTGATAAATACAAATGAAAATATCGCCGCCTGTGTCAAATTGTGTTGTGTTAGATAAAAAACAAAATTTATGGTTTAATTATTGTTTTCATCCACATTGCGTGGAAAATCAAAACAAATTAAATGAAAGTGTTCCAAGTTAGAAAAATTGTATATGTATGAAACATTTTCTTTTTTATGTATGGGCTTGTAACCGCCGAGTCCAACAGAGCACGCCAGTCGTTTCTCTCCTCTGGCAACTAACGCCAATTGAAAGTGCCAAGTGAAGCGAAGCCTTTCTCCAACATTTATTTCAATAGCAGCGTAGTCCTTCCTCTTCCTCTTTCAGGTGTGGAGTGTTTGCGTTCATTCGTACGACATGACCGAGCGGGGCCATACGCCGGGTTTTCATTCGCTGCACTATATCTATGTTGTCAAGGTCTTATACAGCTCCTCGTTCCATAGTTCGGCATATTTGCAGTCGCCTTTGCACAAAGGTCCATAAATCATACACAGAATTCATTTCTTATACAATTTTTAAATCTCTCGTCGCTGATTTTAATGAAGTGATAACTCGCTGATAAACCAGCTATGGTCAACGCTGACCCAGCTTGGCTATCAGATGCTAGAGCATGACTCCCCCAATGGAGTCCATTAATTTTTTATTTTTTTTTTATGATGAAAGGATCACATAATGCGCTACCGCTTCATCGGCATGCCCCCTGCATATATCTCTCTCTCTCTCTTTCTCTCCCATATCAGACATATGAACAAAATAAACTCGCTGAGCTCGATACCTAAACACTCGCAACACAAATCTCGATCACAAATCTAAATCTGGTCTCCCACTCTCCCCCAGCTAAACACAGCTTTTCATAGAAATTAGTACAGTGAAACCCGCTTAAATAACCAATATTTTTGGGCATCGTAAATTTTTTAATGTAATCTGAAGAAAATCCCGCTATTAAGTATCTCCCCGCTTATTTACCCAACCCGCCTAAGTACCTAAATTTTTCGTGCTCCACTTACCATTTTACATATAATTTTCCCCTTTTAAGTGCTCTTTTAAAATTCCTTAAAATATTTACATATTTTGAAATTCAGTAGCAGCCCTACACACCTTCGGTAAAAAAATTCTAATAAATTAACGGTAATTTTTAGCCACTTGAAACTGGCACATTATTATACTAAAATTGGATGGGCTATAAAACTTTATACTCAAAAAACACCTCAGAGAAAAAAGTTTGAAATTATGATGCATTTTTTTTAAGTGCTCTACAAAATCTTAAGCTTAGGTTTATATGGTATTTGTTAGGGAATTAACTGCATTTTAATTGATTGAAAAACCTTAAAAGTTAATAACCAAAAATAAGTGGCAAGCAATATCATTTTGCATTTGGTCCAAAATAATATGAAAAAATGGCATACCATTGCATTATATATATGTATTTTTTTTTATAATGTTTTTCTTTATTTTTTTATGCGTTTAGATAATGTTGCGATCTTGGTTATAACCTATATATACTTCATTAAACAAGTTCAAGTGTTAGTCAAGTATTTTCATATTTATGTCAGTTAACAAGAAGATGTAAATTCATCAATAATTATGTTCGCTTAAGTACCCACATCGGGGTTCTTTTAAGTACCCAACCCGCCTAAGTACCTCAAAAAGCTGCCATTTTTCGTGAGGTGCTTAAGTGGGATTTGCTGTATTTAAAAAAAAGAAAAAGTCCAGAAATTTTACTCTTGAAATTTGGTGTGCTTTTGTTGCTTGTTTTGTGTTTATTTTTTACGTAAACACAGCATGTAATGAACTTTAAAAATATTTAAACTCATTTTTCGATTCTAAATACCATGGAAATGGAAAAATATGTACACTGCCGGAACAAAGTATTGGCACAGCAAATTTTTCACAATATATGCAACAATTTTTAATCTAATAAATTTTCGCCAATTTTTTATAAAAATATGGTTCATTCAACAACAAAAAACATAAAAATATAATATCTAAACTTTGTGCAAAACTCGCGAAAATTCAGCAACTTTTCATCAAAATTTTCAACTTCTTAATCAAATTTTTTAGAATTTTTTTGAGTATGCAGTTTTGCGGCCCATTAAATTCTGGTAAAAAAAATGTAAGTTTGAGATTTTTTTTTGTTGAAGGTGTTTTGCATTTTTTCCATATAAAGTATTTTGGAAAANCTAATAAATTTTCGCCAATTTTTTATAAAAATATGGTTCATTCAACAACAAAAAACATAAA
>NW_016158155.1:0-79688 GCF_001687245.7 Rhagoletis zephyria
TTGACAATGTGCTGATGCGCGCGAAAGTTGGCTGCTCCTCTGAGGCGCGCTCGATGTACATACATAGGTACTTACGCCCAAGTAAACGCAATGAAACACTTGAAGTGCCAGCCTGAAGACGCGGTGCTTAGCTTTGCATCAAATCTTTGGTTTAACTTTATTATAGATTGCGTTTGTGGTCGTTGCGGATTTAGCCTACTTGCTCTGTAGCAACGAAGTATGTAGTTCATACCTTTGCTGTAAATACCTATGTATATACTCGTACATATTTTGCCTGAGGACGACCGAAGAGACTTAGGTCTGAAGCGCTCAGCAGCGGAGATTAATACAAGGGGCGGTGGGTGTGGAAAAAGTGACCGAAATGCGACCGATCGATGACTGAAAAATCCAAGAAATAACTGTTGCGTAAAATTGAGCACATTTGGGGGGCTTTTTATGTGTGTGTGCGCGCATGTGTGCATAAGTATTTATATTTAGTGTCAATTTCAGTTAGGCGACAAATTGTTTGCGCTCGTGTCTGTACTCAACACACTCGCCACTTTTCTATCTGAATTCCTACAACAACTCACCAGCCAACTAGCCTATTGAGTCGACCGTCTAAGCCTAGAAATATGTGGGGGATATATCTATGTACATCGCTCTGTATTTTTTTAGCCTCTAGCGGTGAGCCGTATGTATGTATGTATATACATAAATTGCTTAAGCAACTTCTTTGTTTGCTATCTTGCGCCTACTTGGTGGCTCATTGATCTCTTCCAATTGACGATAAGAAATTCCTTTGTAGTTGTTTTTATTGCATATTTTTATATTGTTTTTATTTAATTTTTAGGGGTTTCATAGGCCATAGCGTATGTATGTATGTGGCAAATTCTACTAAGCGCGTGTAGTAACTTTTTGCTTGTATTCACATTTAAGTACGTATGTATGTACATATATTTTTTTTTTACGTCTATATTCATAAGCCCGCGCGTGTTTATTTACGATTGTATTTATCTGCGCGTTTCTTGATTCTATTTATTTTTATTTTTTTCACTGCATTGCCGGTTATGCGCGTGTTATTGTGCAGCTGTATGAGTGCGTGATTGACTCGCAGGCATTTTGTATAATTTACTCGCACACGCCCACTTAATTTGAGGCAGCAGCTTGTCAACGTCAACATTGCTGTTAATTTTTTGTTATCTTTTTTTCATACGTAAAGCCCTGTTATGCAGCTCTCAAGAAAACGGTCAAGAAAAAATTGCCATTATTTCGTGTGTGTGTCCAAGGAATTTTGACATTTTTGATACTTCACAGCCTGTTGCCTCACTCTTTCCTCAAGAAATAATGGAACGGGCATATATTTCTGTTGCAAACCTGGGTTGCCTTGTGCTCTTTTTTCACAAAAAACTTTAGAAAACCGTAGTAGAAAGCGTAGTAAATTTCTTAAGAACTGCGTACTGCCTTAAGGAAATTTGACTCAAGAAAATTTCTTAGCTATTTCTTGTACGTAATTTTATATGGAGTTTTTGCTTTACGTGAGAGCTGCATACAGGCCTTAAACGCGTAATACAGCTGCTATGTATTTAGTGATAATGAAATTAACAAACATCCCTTTCCCTTTAGTACGCTTAGTCTTTATGGTGAGTGATAAACTTGATTAAAATTAAAAAAAAAAAGTTTACTTCAGCAAATTATTGTTGTTTGCTTAGAAGACACATGCAATGATAACAAAAGTAATAGCTTTAAGAATAATAAATATTTGCAAGTACTAAATATACATATAGAGCACGTGTCGAAGCTAAGTATGTTTTCCCTTATCGAGGACAGAAATAGATAAAATAAAAACTCATCAAATTAACCAACGATATTTATGAAGATCTTTAAGAGCGCCTGAGGGCGTTAAACGGAATTAGGGTTGACAAATTTGAGCTCAAGGATTGAATTCTCAATGTACTTTGCCCAGCTGATATGGATGGAGGATCCGGTTTCATACGCCCAAAAACCGCCATTGAGCCAACAGATTGGGCTTTCAGAATACTTGTAAGTGTTTTTATTTCAAAGTGGTGGCACACTTATTTTACACAATGCATTATCTTTACTTTTGCATAAGAAACAAGATTCCATCGCGAATTTTTTTTAATAAAATCTTAAAAAATATATACTAAAACAAAATAAAAATATGTGGCAATAAAAATTGTAAAATTGGTATTTTTGTTTCGCAAATCATCGTCATCTTATAATCAATGTAATTTTTTCTTTTTCATTTGGTGGCACACTAGTTTTATAACTCTATATTTGTTCGTTTTGGCAAGAAGAACATTTTCACCGTTTAGTGTTTACATTTGGATGTATCTTAAGCTTTTAGAATTTAAAAAAAAAAATCGTCAAATTTTCAAAATTACAAAATAGCTGCGAAAGATACTCTGCTTGCTGCCATTTTTTTTAATACGTTGGCACACTCTTGAAACTTAACACATCTATTGTATTTGATGCCAATTTGTATTGCTTCTAATATGAGCATTATATTTAGAAACTTCCCAAAGTTATTAAAAAAAAAACAAAAAACAATTATTTTTAATATTTTTATTGAGCTTTGTAGAATTAGAATTAACAACAACAACCACGCTGTCGAGTTTAAATAGCGGCAAATCAGCTGCACTTGATAGTTAGTAGTTGGTTGAATAAGGAAAATGAATTAGCAACAAGAGTTTACGGGATGTACATAGCTCAGTGGTTAACGCTTCTGACTTTGAACATCGAATTCGCAGGTTCGATCCCTGCTGAAGTCTAGAAAAAGAAGTCTGATGAGGAGATGTGGTGATCTCCGAAATAGTGCTATAACTTCTACCGCTTAGACTTTGTTGCTTTTTCAATTTTTCCTAATAAACAATCGTGGTACAAAGCTCAATAAAAATATTAAAAATAAAATGTTAACAAGCCACAATAACATCGACAAAAAAAAACAATTATGATTTTTTCGAGTGACAATGAAAATATGATTAATTTCTGTACATTTTTGCTTAAACAAAAACGTTTTAAGTTTAAAATTGTGCAAAACTTTATTTATTTTTTATTGTAGTTGCCTCTGGAACTCCATTGATTCAAATACATAAATGCAAAATTAATGCTTTAGCGTTGTTTTTTTCTGGCGAGAGAAGAGAGTGCCACTAAAAAACTCGTGAGATTTGCTCACATATAGGTGTTATACTCTGCAAAGAAGTCATCAACATCTCGCCCTTCTTATTGGACGATATAGTAACTACTTTAAAAATGTTGGCCAATCCAATAGGGCCCACCAGTTGTTTCTCTTTTGTGTCAACTGAAACCGATTGAAACGATTTTGAATGTTGACACAGGTGGCGCGTTTGATAGAGAAGAACACAAACCAATGAATAGGCATGAAGCTCACATTCCTCTACGAGGTAAAAATAGCAATAAGGCGGCTTAGAAACCACAAGGCCATACGAGCCGACGGTATACCGCCTGAGTTGTTCAAAGCCGGCGGCGAAAAGCTGGTCGATCGCATATACCAGCTATTAAGCAGAATTCGGTCTGATGAATGCATATGTACATGCCCGAACTTTGGAATATCAGTGTACTTTGTCCATTCAACAAGAACGGAGATCCCGCAGTTTGTATCAGTTATCGCGGAATAAGACTTCTGCGATGCTGTCTGAAAGACTGAGGCTTTTAATGAACCAACTGATTTGACCTTATCAGTATTTCTTCGGGCCTGGGCGGCTCTTCGGCGTTGAATTTTGCTTTTATTTCTGAAAGCAAATACACGGACATCTAAAACACTGGAAACGTGCCTTCCGTCGATTAAAGCCAGATCGAATTGGTTTCTCTTCTATCGATCTGAAGATAATCGTTTAGCTTGATTGATCTTCTTAATCTGAATCCTAGTGCTGAAATCTAACACGTTTCGGGTCCAGGTAAGTCGATCAGCTTCACTCCGTTATCGGATGTTCCGTAGTGGAGGCTGAATTTTCCGATTGTGGGGCCAAAAACCTCTTCCTTGTCCAACGTGGCGTTTCGTAACTAAGGCCACGCTGGTAGGAATGCTCCACGCACTTATAGGAGAAATCGTTGCACTTCTCGTCCTCCCCGGCCGTCGATGGATTTGCGCAGATGAGTGAGATGTTGAAGAATTTAGCTTTGATATGGATTATGGTTTCATGACCTCGTTCTCTGGGGTGAAGAGCAGTACACGCCGTGTCATAATTATAAGCACATCACATATTGATAAATTTTAACAATTTATTTTTTTTTGTTACTTAATTTAGTAATTTTTTTTTAAATCATCGTACATACCACTCGCACATAATTTGTATGGAAGAACATTAGCAACACCTTCAACAAAAAAATTTACTTTCAACTTGCACTCCATTGTACTAAAATTGAATGAAATATAAAACTGCATACTCAGAATCTTTCGAAAAATCTAATTAAGAAACTTAACCATTTTTACGAAAGCTCTTTAAGTTGTTTTTTCAAATATTACACAAAGTTTGAAAGTAGGATTTATTGAGTTTTTGTTAAAGAATAAACTATACTTTTATAAAAAAGAGCTAAAAAGGAAAAAAAAATATTGTTAATACTTGTCAATATGTGGTGCGCTTATAATTATGACACGGGGAGTACTTATCTACAAAGTCTCTATTCCACAATAAATCCAATACCGAATTTACAAAATATCTTATAAGTCGCGTCATGCTTACCACTTTCTCAAGGCTCATATGTATGTTTTTTTTGTACTGAATAAATATGTAAATACAAAATTAAATCAAAGTCAGCAAGAATGATTTTTGTCAAAAAAATTACAAAAAATATATATATCATAAAAAAACCAAAAAAAATACAATACCGTGAGACAGCTGTGCAAATCATGCCAAGGTGGATGGATTCTCATTTGCGGAACGTATTCTGTTGGCGCTTCAGTTTTTGCCTTTTTCTGCTCATCTTTTGCTATGATACGTTGCAGATTAACAACATCCCAGTTGGAAAAGTAGTAATGCAGTACGTGCGTGATAAATAATATTATGTATTTCCTATGAGTTCTCTATTATATTACTGCTAACTATGTAATCAGCATTCTGATTTATTCAAAAGTACAAAAAATTTCGTATTAAAACACATTCATTTCTGACACTAGATGATGCAAAATTGAATGCCCCACTTTTCTTAGGACATCGCCCTGGGGATAAAAATGCATTTTTGAATTTAAAAAGTGTGGTTTTACTGATTATTTTTTCGATTACTATACATTACATTTTCCCACTGGGATTGTATGTATGCTAATTGTTTACTTACTTCTCACCGCAGTTGCGAGGCGCACCTTTATCTGGATACCACATGTATGTACATTAGACTGCATCACTCCCCATACAAGAAAAAAACAAAAATTATAAAATCTATTATATTTTAAGACGTCCACCAAAATATTCCGGAAAAAGATTAAGATTTACGTGAGCAAAATTGGAGTTTTTTATGAATAAATATAGTTTCTTAAAGATTTTTTTTGAAAAAAACCCCTAAAATGACAAAACGGTTTAAGCCCAAAAAATTTTCATTAAAACATTTTTAAAAAATTTAAACAAATTTTGAACGGAATCGTAATAATGAGATTTTTGATGCTGTTTTTTTTTAACTTTTTTCAAAGATTGGTAAAAGAAAAACTTGAATAAGTGAACCTAAATTTTTCCGATTTAGACTTGTGAGGTATTTACTAATAAATTCGTTCAATGGCTGAAAGAGAAAGGTAGGATGAAAGAACATCATTCAAAGTTGAATAAAGACGTGTTGGTATTTAAAAAAAAAATATGGGACTCGAATGACTTTCTTTTTGCACAGAAAATATTGGGAAAATACCTTTCTACTGAGATGCCACAAGTCTAAATCAGAACAGCTTTGGCCCAGTTATTCAAGTTCTTCGTAAATCAATCTTTAAAAAAAGTTAAAAAATATCATCAAAAATCTCATTATTACGATTCCGTTGAATATATATTTAAATATTTTTTTTGCAGATTTTTTAAGCTTAATCTGTTTGGTCATCTGAGGGGACTTTTTTCAAAAAGTTCTTTAAGAAACTATTTTTATACATAAAAAAACTCCATTTTTTCAAATTTCAAATCGGTCCAGCTCACGTAAATCTTAACATTTTTCCGAAATATTTTGTGGACGTCTTAGAGTATAATAAATTTTGTAATCCCGGCGGAAAAACTGAAACTTTTTTTGGTGATGCAATCTAACGTACATATGTATATGGGTATATGTGTATGTATGTACACTAGGCTGGTCCAAAAATCCATGTGAATAAGTAAAGTCGGAATTTTTATGCTCTCTATGATTGTTCTATACCGAAAAAATATACCCATATTTTTTTATTTTGAAATTAAAAGATATTTAGAAGTCGCTCAAAGCACTAAAAACTTTCCATGTACATATTTTATATGNATCCATGTGAATAAGTAAAGTCGGAATTTTTATGCTCTCTATGATTGTTCAATACCGAAAAAATATACCCATATTTTTTTATTTTGAAATTAAAAGATATTTAGAAGTCGCTCAAAGCACTAAAAACTTTCCATGTACATATTTTATATGGAGAAAAAAATAACTTTTCGTAGAAATGGTATAGAATTCTTGAAAATCAATATTTTTCGGGGTGAGAGCATTAAAATTCGGACTTTGTTTATTTTGGCCCACCCATATGTACACACCCACTTACATTTAGTATATGGCGCTGAACAACATGCCATTGCAAATGCTAATTAATGCCACTCGCAACAGTCAGCAGTAAATAAAAAATTAATCATTTAAACAGTGAAATAAAAGCAAAACTAATTAGCGAGAGGAGGTCCGTCGTGGGTATAAGAACAAACAAAAACAATCAAAGGAAATGGCAAATAAAAAAACAAAATTCACATAGGAATGGCGGTGAAGTCGCGCATGTATGACAACCCTCTTGGAAAATTGGGGTATGGGAAGTCTGGACCTCAAATGGCCACTAACATCAAACGTTGGAGCCGAGAAATCAAACATGGCAGGGTGTCGCTGGAAGATGATGCCAGGATCAGGAAACCAAACACTATCCGACTATCTTCCTGAAAAAAACTACAATGAACGGAGACTATTTATTATGTTGACAAAAGTGCCTTAAGTGGTTGCCGAGAAACGGAGCAGCCAAAGGAGTCCTGTTTTTGCAAGACAATACGAAACTTTCAAAGTTTTGAAGAAATTAACCACTCAAAATGCAGTCCGACGATAACTTGCTATTCTCCAATTCGCAAACAAAAACCTTAGAAGATGAAGATTTTCGAGTGAAAAAGATGTGAAGACGGCAGTAGGCGAGAACTTTAAACCAAATAATATTTCTTCTTCTTTTCGAGTGAAAAAGATGTGAAGACGGCAGTAGGCGAGAACTTTAAACCAAATAATATTTCTTCTTCTTTTCGAGTGAAAAAGATGTGAAGACGGCAGTAGGCGAGAACTTTAAACCAAATAATATTTCTTCACTACATTAAAAGCCTTTAATGGTAAATGAATGAAGTGCTATTTTAATAATACCTTAAGCTGGCTTTACATGATGCAATTTTCTAGGCGATTCAACGTTGCTCAAGAAATATCGCTCGTGTAAATGGTATTTCAAAAATCGCTTGCCTCAAAGTGGACAGCAAATCAACTTCTGCGGGCGATTATCGCCTGTCAAAAAATCGCCTAATGTAAAGGGAGCTTTAGACTCAAAACTTTTCGAAATGGATTGTCCAAAAAAGAGAAATCTTTCTTTCATTATGCACGGCGGATAGCTCGCATTTCCTAAAGGGACAACCCTGGCGCTTGTGTGTATGTGTAGGTGGCCTTACTGCCCCGCTTCACTCTAATGAAATACGACTTATTTAGAGAGACAATACAATAAATATCTATGTAAGTACATAGATGTTTGACAACTAACCACATTGCGTTTCCTGCCGGCTAAACGATCGCCATTCGCGATAGGAAAACACACTCAGCTGACCTCTGACGGAAATACTATATATGTATGTATGTACAAATATATATTTACGTGTGTATGTTAATTTTTTACTGCCTCTACCAACACGTGTTTGCGCTATTTTTTTATTAAGAAAATAATAATTATATGTATGTATGTAAGTATTACCACCGTTCCACGCAATCGACTCTATTTACAAGCATACTTTACTAAAGTTACTTTACTGCATTAGCTACAGGCATTAGTCAACCTGATAGCAATGATCTCTCATCATCATTATAAACGCAAAGTGCTAGTTTTATTATCTAAGCACACGCGCGTTCGCACACACTCATGCATTTGCTTCTACGAATAGGTACATATGGCGAAAGATTGCTATCGAAGCCCCGTTATTGTTTGACAGTTGTAGAATATATGGCGATTGTTTTTTATGCATTACATGATTGCCCCACACGCGCAATGGTTTGTGGGAATTCTTGCAAAGGACAAGGGGGCAGAGGGAAGTTGTTATCATTCATATCTTTAAAGTAAATGCATATGTTTGTACTTACATTGCTGAATTGCAGAAAATTTTAGGTTCTCTGCTGAACGCAGTGCATTTATCGGGGTAGTGATACTTTTTTTTTACTTAAACATAAGCTTTTGGTCATTTAAAAGAGGGACATAAGATTATGGGCATGACAAAACAGAACAATAATTTTTCCTACTTCAAAAACTGTACCGACATTTTTTCTAGTCAAAAAACTGGGCAATAGTTTTAAGTAAATTTTTGATGATTTTAAAACTGGAATTTAATTTGTAATGATTTAAAAAGTTTACATACATTTGTTGTCTTTTTAAATCTGGACATACATCTATTGTCACTTATTTAAAGCCTGGATATAAATTTTTACTAGTTTTTAACTAGACTAAAATGTGTGAAAACTGGATATAAATTTATTGCCACTTAAAACCCAGAAATAAATTTCTGGACATTAAAAAATTTTACAAACATTTTTTTGTTATTTTTTTTTTAACTAAACATAAGCTTTTAGTAGTTTTAAAAAGGTGACATAGCATTTCGTGTCAAAAATGGACAGTAAATATTTTTCTATGTTCTAAAATTTAAACACTATTTAATGAAACTACAGCAAATTAAACCGCTGCTAAGGTGAAAAAAAACCTGTTTTAGCATTTTTACAAGCTCTAAATTGTTTTTAGACCCATGGTTTCTGCAGCAAATTTGCCACCCACCGCACCTTCAATTATTTTCACTACAGACACAAGTAGGCAAATAAATATGTGTGTGTATATAATTATATAGAAATAAATACACATTCTAAGTATATAGATAACTAGATATTTGTGCATATGTATATGTACATACTCGGACAATTGACGCCACCTTTAAACGAACAAATGTAGATATGTATGTATGTGTGTATATGTATGTATGTATACTATATACAGATGTACCCAGTCAGCAAAAAAACGAAACGGTCTCGTATATTTTTTGTGCCCGGAACGTACAGAAAACGACTACAATTTTCTTCGTTCCTGTATCCGGAAAACGTTCGAAAAAGATCATGTTCATTACAAGAAATAATTATTTTAAATTCAATCAGAAAAATTTCAGAAAAACGGTCTAAACCATCCATATGTTTCTGCCGCACAATTTGGTGGAAAAACGGATCGTCAAAATATCCGAAATGTAATCGATAAACGGATAAAGTCGGCATTTCAAACCCACTTATTTTTACTTTTGCGGATCCATTTTCGGATATTTTGCTGGCTGGGTTGCTTGTAATATCTATTTGTACATATGTAGATATGTATGTAAAGCGGATGGCAATTAGGCCATCCCGATGACACGTGCGTGTCGTAAACGGAATTCACGCCATTGTATGTACATACATATTGCGGTTCATTGTTCAATGCTAATGGCCTGATTATGCATACTTGGCATAACTTCGCATAAATTTCAAACTATCAGGTGAAAATCTGTTGAATGCATTTTGTATGTATTCTATTACCCAGAAGTTAGCAGAACTTCTAAAAAATTAGCGATCTGTTGAATTTAGATTTCTTAAGTGACATTTCAATTGCAGTGATACCAATAGCAATAATAAACAACGGACGGAAAGAGCACAAAAACACCTTTAATTAAATATATGATTTATAATAAAAAATTCTTCGGTAATATCACTAAATATTAAAATATGATTTTATATGTTAAAAGAAAAAAAGCTTTATAAAATCTCAATATATAAAATTATATATAAAAATAAAGGTATTTTTACGCTCTTTCTTGTAAATATATCGCTTAATATATCGTTATATATATTTTAGTTAATTACATATTTTTTTTAAGAAAGACATACATATTTTATTAACATATTTTGACAGATATTACATTGCAAAATATTACAAACTGCAAAGAACTTTATTGTCGACTTAATTTTGACTACAAATATACCCCAATAAAACTACTTAATAGCCACTTGAATGAATTTTTCTGCAAAAAAATCTTTTCACCTAAAGAGACCAAAAATCAGTTGTTTTTGTTCACACACCGTGAATAACCCTATTGCGTCGATGCATAAGGTTGGTAGTACTTATAAATTTGGTTGTATGCGAAGCATAATCGGCCTTAAGTTTTGTAAAGTTTTGCTACGTTTAAGAAGTTGTGCGAAGCTATGCGAAGTTATGCATAATCGGACCTTAAGTAGAATTAAGTAATTTCGCAATGCCGGCTCGAGTGGAGTGGTTATCGCTGTCGATTGTCGATTGTTGTTTCTTGTCCGTTCCCATTTCTCGTTAACGAGTTGGCGTAATAGGTGGCATGTTGCTACAATTAATGCCAGTATGTCGGCTATTGCCTTAATTGTTGTTTTTGTTACCACGTTTTCACACTTGACTCTATAAATTTTTATCGTCGCCGCAAAACATGCCTTCCCAATTAGCTGTGCATATGTATGTATGTATGTATGTATGTATGAATGTATGTAGCTGTGTTGTGGCGTTTGTCGCCTCGAAACACGCGCAACGAGTTCACTGGGGGCTTCACTATGAACTCTACATAGCAGCTAAAGTCTACCAGCATGACAATTTATTTTTTACAACTCCTCTTCGTTTTCATTTTGCCCTTTGATCTGCATTCGGTTAAATTGCAAATAATTTGAGGAAACATACATATTTATGTGTGTACATACGGGGTCGCACTCTATTTGGATTCAACTTCCGCTGTTCGCTTAATTAGGTACCTAATTTAGATTGTGGAAAAAGTCTGAAATTAAGCTAACTCAAAGAAAAAATTATCCAAGAAGAGGCTAGTAGAAAAAATGTGTTTCCATGGCAACAGTTGAAACTTTGGTCATTTGTAGTTGGTGGTGGACGTACTACCCGCTGGAGTGTACATTTTGTAAGTGAAATTTCGTCGATTTAATATTTGGTTTTCACGAGCATGAAAGATAAAATACATATGTATCTAGATATCGATATACAGCCTTAATGATACTTAGAAATACCCTTGTTGTTCGGTAGCCTGCGTCTCAAGTGGCAATCTAGCGACTAGGAGGCGTTCACTCGCAAAGCTTCAGCGCCTTACTGTTTTGCTGCATCATAAGCGCAATGTACGCCTGCCTAACTGCGGCAACAAGAGGTTGTTCTCGAGGTCACATCACTGCATATATGTATATCTCTCTCGAGTTGTAAAATTTTTTGACAAAAACGTGTTTTTGGTCGAAAATGGTGGCACACTTATCTTGGACAATTCATTATCTTCATTTTTGCATAGAGTACCAGATACAATCGTGAAATTATATTTAAATGTAAACTTAACAAAGATATACCAAAAAATTAAAAATAACAACACGTGCTCATATACCCGTAGTTGTGTATGTAACGTATACGACCCGTAGCACCTAACGCAGTCAGCTAACACGTTGACTCGCCCGCGCTAATTTAAAAGTCATATTATTTAAAAGTAGTTAAATATTGGCGTGGAAGATTTTTACACAGTATTCCTTATGCATATATATATTACTTTCTTCAGGTACATATATAAAAATTTTAGAATGAATTTCGAGTGTGCTAATGAAAATTGTAAAAATGGAATTTTAGGCTCTCAAATCATCTTTTGCTTCGGGCAATTTTTTTTTTGTGGTGGCACACTAGTTTTATTACACTAAATCCGTTCGTTTCGGCAAGGAGATCGTTTTCACCGTTTAATTTTAACATTTTGAAGTATCTTAAATTACCAAATTTAAAAAAATCGTAAAATTTGAAAAAATGCAAAATAAATAGCTGCGAAAGATATTTTGCATGCTGCCAGGTTTTTATATAGTGGCACAATCTTGAAACTTCACAGATATGTTGTATTTGAAGCCAACGTCCATTGCCTCTTATATGAACATTCCATTTGAAAACTTCCCAAAAATATTAAAAGAAAAAAAAAACAATTATAATTTTTTTGAGTGACAATGAAAAAAATTAGTTTATCGCCTAAATAAACGTTGTAATGCTAATATTCTTCATATACTTGATTTATTTTTTTATTGTACTTTTTTCCGTAACTCCNAACAAAAAGTGTTAAACCATGTTACAGTTTTGCTCGTCACTGTATATGCAAAAAAGCATTTTTTTCTGCCGAGAGAAAGAAGTGACACTTAAAAACACAACTCGTGAGAATTGCTCATATAGATCAGGCAGCCAAACGATCCCTTATATGTTTAACCCACCAAAGAAGGTTGGGGAAAATAAAAAGTAGTACCTCTAGGAATATGATAACTTTGGGGACTCACAGGGAATTACATGACCATAAAACCCTCAAAGGTATTGACGCTGGCATCTTTTGAACCAGAACCAGTATAATACATATAACAGCCAATGCCAAATGAAGGTAAGTAAAAAAATGCTTATTGTTAGATTCCTTTTAAGTTTTCTAAGTTATGAGTACCCTTACAGTAGAGAACTTGTTGATTTCGGCCTATCAACCTTCTATAGAAATTTCATTCTGGTGTACATAGGACTTTCCGAAGAACTTATTAACTATTTCGAGGAAACCTATTACATTCCTTATAGATTTGCCGTCAAAATTGTTCCATAAAATTCATTACTAAATAACTGGTATTAAGCCATTATGCACGCGCCACCATTTATGTATTTCCGATAATACACACATATGCATGAGTAATTTAATTAAATTTATTATTGGCGTACACAAAGATAAACAAGAACAATGGCGTACGAAGTAGTGGGTGTATACAAGCGCTACGGCTAATGGGTTAGGTTTATGAACATGTACATTAGGCCGTATCACCTTAGAAGCAAACAAAAAAAAATTGCGTATACCACTGATTCTAAAGTATTTTTGCAAGGAAATTTCGAAAAAATTGCGTGAACCTATTAAGATGTCGTCTTTTTGCATCTATCGGA
Source organism: Rhagoletis zephyria (assembly GCF_001687245.7). Lineage (NCBI taxonomy): Eukaryota > Metazoa > Arthropoda > Insecta > Diptera > Tephritidae > Rhagoletis > Rhagoletis zephyria. The sequence continues at coordinate 13,388 of NW_016158155.1, forward strand.
GACGTCTACATTTGGCAATATATTTTTTCTTTCTTGCATTTTCTTCCATAAAAAGTATGCTGGACAAAATTTTTTATGTTGAGGAAAGGTATTTTGTAGCCACTTGAAACTTGTACTTTATTATACCAATATTGCATGGGTTACAAAACTGCATACCCGAAAATTTTCAAAAAATATTATTAACTTATGCACTGCATGACACTGGGATAGCACAACCCTTTGTTGACATAATTTTTAAATTTGTATAAAGTTTTAAAATCGGATTTACACGTAGAATACGCTACATGTTTTTTAAAAAATTATGAATATTAAACAAACAAAACCAAAACTAAGCATACTGAGGATCAAAAGGGGCGGTATTCAAATAACTGGGAATGTATCATAATATAATATCTGGCCGTAGATGTCGAGATATGAAGAAAAATGTTAGAAGGCAACTACTACGTTCGGCAAAAAAAAAGTCGAAATATTCTTGCAAATATACTTTAGATTCAGGTACACTCTAATGTAAATATATATGCATGTAGATATAAGCGGAAATAGCTGCCTACTTGTGTCTACAGTCACGAGTAGAGTAAGTAAGAGGTCTGCACTACTACTTGGCAGCACCGAGGTTTAAATCCACGTCAGAGAAACTTGAAAAAAAAGTTAAATGCGGTCGTCAAACTCAACAAAAATGCATTTTTTTAATGGTAATGGTTATAGTAATGGTAATGGTAACGTTGTATAAATGTAATGGAAATATCTGCTTACAGTAATGGAAATAGTAATGTTGATTGCAACGGTAATTTTAATAACAGTGCTAATAAGGTTCCAATAATGTTAAATGTAGATTATCATAATGGTTTTGGTTATGGTAATTGCAATAGTTATGGTAATGGTAATGTTAATTTTAATGCCAATGGTATAGATAATAGAATTGGTAATTTCAATTGCAATGGTCATGATAAGGGTAATGGTTATGGTAATGCCAATAGTAATGGTACTTATGTTAATGGCAATGGTAATCATAATGGTAAAAGGTAGCGTTAATGGTAATGGTGACGATGGTGGTAATAGTGGTGGTAGTGGTAATAATAATGGTAATGGTAATAATAATGGTAAAGGCAATAATTATGGTAATGGCAATAATAATAGTAAATGTAATCTTAATAGTAGTGGTGGCGTAATGATGGTTTTGGCATTTTCAATGGTAATGCTAATGACAATGGTAATAATGATGGTAATTAAAATGGTAATGGTAATTGTAATTATTATGTGAATTATATTGGTAATGATTATGGTACTGGTAATGATAATTCAAATGGGAATGATAATTGTAATTTTAGTGGTAAAGGTATTTTTTGTAATGGTAATCCTAATTTTTGTGGTTGTGTTTCGGACAGGTAGAAATACGATGTATTCGTAATCGTTCCACAATACATAGTAATGCTAAGGTTTACAGTTTTACTGCTAGTAGTAACTAAATGTATTCAATAGAGCGATATTAATTTCACAATTTCACAAAAAACCTTGACATCAATTTGTTTTATCGTACGTCCACTGTAGTTGTAGTTCTATAGATTTCCGCTTGTAGTGGAATATTTTTCCACAACTCGAAATCACACTAAATATCTACAATCTACATACTTACATACATAAATGTTATATCTCTAAATATTTACATTATACAATTCATTTAACTTTGATATGCCCCACATTATCACAAGTGAACACCAAATTAAGTAGGCATGATGGTCGCGCCAATATTTGTGTTGCTTGAAACTAGAAAATCAATGGAAAATTGTTTCCATGAAACACGTGTAGAGTCTCAAAGTAAACAAAAGCCATCCTTTCATTGCGCACAATACATACGAAAGTTGTTTATTTATTACGTACTCGTACATACCTACATACATGCGTCTTAAACCGCATGCGAGCGCGCGTGTTTCACGCTTACCTGAGCAAAATTAACACGCCCAGATAGCAAACATTTTATATCATATATGTTTGGTAGTGTTTTTTTTGTTTTTGTTTTATTTTATTTACCAATTTGTTTTTTTTTTGTTTAGTGTGTCATTGCTGCGCGTGTAGCCTAGTGTTTATTACCAAAAAAATGTGCATATATACATACATACGTATATTAATGGACGTAGATACAATGTACTTTTATAAATTTATTCAAAAAAAAAAGGCGTGCGCGTGCAGCAACGTTATTACTTGCCGCCTTTATTTTTGTTTTCGCTTTTAATTCTTTTTTTTTAATTTTTATTTTTGTGACGATTTGCCGCTCGTGTTATGTTATTTACATTATGTGTTTGTTTCGTTGCATTTTGTTGTTTTTTTTTTTTGTTTTTTTTTTTTGCTTAAATATGAGTTTTGTTGTGGATCCAAAATATTAAAAATTCGCTGCGTACGAGTATTTGATGGCGTTTACCGTCTTTTGCCTTCTAACCTCCTCTTCTATCATTCATTTTTTTTTGTGAATTCTTGGTTTCGCTTTTTATTGTTTTATTTTTATATGTACAGTGGTCGAAAAAATTATAGCCGCATTACATTTTGACAAATTTTAAAATCTCATTTTTCTTGCTATTTAATTATGGTCTTTAACAAAACCCGTGTAAATCCAAGTTTCCAACTTAGTGCAATATTAAAAAAAAATTAACAAACACTCGTAAGAGTTTCGAGCTTTTTTAATTAATTTGTAGCCCATTCAATTTTAGTATAATGAAGAGCAAGTTTTAAGCTACATACTTCAAATTGCGTTGATTTTAATATTTTTTATACTGGCAGTTTTTTATGCCTTTTTCTTATGGAAGAAAATGCGCAAAACCGTTTTTAAAGAAAATTAAACAAAAATTAACGTCGGTTTTGCAACCGCAAAAAACTTGCACTTTACTACTACTAAAATTTAATGGGCTACGAAACTGCATACTCAAAAAAACTCTAAAAAAAATTTAAAAAAAAATATTAAATTTGTAATGTACTCATTTTACTCGACTTCGTTGTAACACAAAATTCATAACTCAAATTATTGTAGAGATCACCCCATAATACTATGCTTAAATATTGTGCAACACTCAGAGCTACCATTGTGATTTTTTTTTTTTTTTTGAGATAGTGTATTTTCAAACCGAAGAGGATAAATTGAATAAAGAGCACACATACATAAAAACGAAATTTCCAGCAAAAAGGCTTCCCGCGCGCACACAAGCCGATAATTAGCTATACCGACAGGCGGACTGACACGCGCTAGCAATGAAAGGTGAAAAGTGTTGGCTGACGCAGCAGAATTTATAATTAAGAACAATATAAAATAATTAAATAACCCCAATGGCTTAACGGTAATGTTCTTCACTGGACCAATTAATTAATTGCGAAATGCGGTGGACGCCAAGGCTGGCAGACATACATATATGCACATCCATACATTTCTATACATATTTACATACATACATACATAGATATAAGGTATATTTGTACCACATATTTACTACTTGTTAAAAGCCTATGAACGCTGGCGCCATGGCATTTTTGCTAAGCCCCTTTGGTGCTTTACGTAGGTGCATAAGTAGGTGGGCATGTGGCACATGCGGCGCGTCAAGGCGCCGCTTCAAATTCGCACCACTGCGGGGTTTTATGAATGGCGAGTAATTTGGAACGCAGCGGCATGGTTAAATCGTGCAGTGCGTGTTATGTGAAATATGAGTGGAACGTTGTTGTTCGTTTTAGTATGTATGTATGCACATCAAGGATAATATTTAAATTTAAGGCGAAATGTTTAACAGCTACATATGTACATATGTATGTCTAAACTTATAGTTATATGTTTTTAAATGAAAATAAAGCAGCAAATAAATGCGTGCTTTGTATGCAAATAAAAATCGATTACAGGTGCTTAGGTAACCATATTGAATGGCACTGATATCGATTAATTTATAAATGATTACACAAATCGATATATTTGAAGGCATCGATTAACATTTCGATAACTTTGGTGATAAATATGACGCATTAATGTATCGATAATTATAACGATAAAGCGATCAACTTTTAGGCAAAGATTACGATCTTGAGAATTATATCTTAAGAAATATCTATAAGTTTATCGGCAAGGATAGCGGCAGGCTTAGCTATAATCTCTTATTAATACATATATCGATTATTATACGATGATTTGGCAAACATTTAGGAAAAGATATTGATCATTTATATCTTTAGCTATTGGCGATGTCCAAAAATATTTAGAGGTCGCTCAAAGCGCTCATGAAAAATGTTGTATGGGGAAAAAAACAATTTTTGGTAAAAATGGTATAAAATATTTGAAAGTCCATATTTTTCGATAGGAAAACTCTGTGTCTTTGCAGGAGACTTGCAATAATAATATCCATTTTTTAATACTAACGGTTGTTTATAGGTCCTTCATTGCATTTTTTTTTTTTGGTTTTTGGGTGACCTAAAAAAAAGTTTGTATTAAAAAATAGTTAAATTTTACGAAAATTTGTGTTACCCCCATATAAAATACAAGCAAGATTTTGAGCGACCTCTAAAAATTTTTTTATTTTAAAATAAAAGACAGGGGTATTCTTTTTCGAAATAGAAGAGTCCCAGCGGGTGAGAGCATTAAAATTCCGACTTTACTTTTTTTGAACCAGTCTAATGTACATACATACATGCATATATGTCCACAAAATTATCGAAAAATAATTCAATGGCGATATCGATAAATATATCGGTGCTCTAAATCAACTATTTTAATTTGGAACCGATTTTAAAATGTAATAGACCGTTTTTTAGGATATTTAAAGTTATAGATCGTTTTAACATCATGAACAAATTCATAACCTAAAAAATTATTTAGATTTACGCAAACTATGTATTTGTATCTGTATGCAGTCAGTTAGAGATTGAGATAATAGATTTTATTGGCGCATGAGGTTATTTATGTCTACAGGATATCAAAGAGATAAATTTACATTTGTATATCGTTTAAAAATACCTTTACAACTATATGTCCAACTTTGAAATCGGGCTACAAATAAAAACAAGTTATGAATAAACTCGATTTTGGCTGTTTTTGGGACTCGGCTTAGACACCAAAATCCTCCGCGAGTAAGATTTCTAGTATAGTCTGTTTAGAAAAATCCTTTCGTCCCTCACATAACTAAACTAGTATTCCGACGAGAGCCACTCAATCTCAAGAAAGCTATTTCTCACACAAGTCCATAAATTGAACTAGACCACTTTTCTATTTTATAATAACGCTAATGGAAGCGCAACAATATTATATAACCATATAGGAATTTATGGACACAAAATAAAAGAAAATAAAAATTGGAAAAACCACACTGGTGACCATAAAAAGCTAAGATAATACTCGTAAATAATTGATTAAACTTGCCTATACGTGTCGTCGCTTTTGGTTATGGGATGTGTACATACACACAATAGAGATATGCGCGCATGATATACATATGTATGTATGTAGTTCACATGACGTGAATCACATCAATGACGCTGATAAACAGTGGTCTGGTTATATGTATACATACATATGTGTAAATAAATTTATTTATTTATATAATGCTATGCGCCAAATAGTGTGCGATGCGCGCTTTGTTATAAGCCAAAAGCAAAAAATAAATAAAAATGCATGTAAACTTTGGGGCAAATTGAGATTTGACATAACACCCACCGAAGCGAATTTATACAAGGTGGTGTTGTAAAATCAGCTGATTTCTTCGCTTTACGTGTATTTTGTATTTGCTTTTACTCATTTGACAGCACACCCACCAAAAGCAAAAACCAAACACATGTAAAATTTGGGACGAATCGAGATTTGACATAACACCCGCAATACAAAATACATGTGGTTGTTGTTGTTGTAATCTAAATTTGACAGTAACACCACCTTGTATAAATTCGCCTTGACACCCGCAATACAAAATACATGGGCTTGGTGTTGTTGTATTCTTGCTACCACCTTGTATAAATTCGCCTTGGTTATAAGCACTTTAAACGCGCCGCACGCGTAAAATTCGTCTCACGCATTTGTCACGGCGTGTGATTCATAAGCAGTTAGTAGATACAAGCAACTAAAAACTTCGGCTACTCTGCGCGTATTGGTGTTGTTGTTATTGACTTTTTTTTGTTGTTTTTACTTTGGTAATTTAATTTGTCAAAATTTTGAGTGTCTGGCTTTGCGCGCATATGTTCAAAACTGATAATAAAAAAATAATAATTCATTATATTTATAAGCGCGCGTCTACTTACACTATGCTGCGTGCGCTTACACAACTCGTTGGTAAATTTGCACGCGTAGTCACACGCGCGCTCGTTACTCATCATCAGCGTAAGCGCGCGCGGTTTGCCGGAGGCCTTCGCATTGCGGTTAAATAAATTAAGGCGAGGTTTTCTGAGAAATCTGAGCGGATTCATCGGCGTTAAGCTGCAGTGGTGATAACAAAAATGAACAGCTCACAATAATGGCAAAATATACATACATACATATGTCAAAACTTGTAGGGTTGCCATACTTTCTTTTTGGCGAAGTCGGTATCTACATCATGTTTTTTCGATTCATCACACCACGCGACAGTAAATTTTACACACAAAAAAACGAATATATTCGCGAAACTATGGTTAACTTTTTGGTGCATAAGGACGAATGGGTAAGGAAAATGCCCTTTACAAATTTGGTCCGGAAATATCCTTGAAAATTTCCAATATTCATCGAATTTCGTCCTGCAAACTTTACTAACTTAAGAAGATAAAATTTATTAAAAGCGCAATTTGAATACCTATTCGTCCTTGCAAACCAAAAAACTTTATTATTTTTGAATTCTACAGAATTTTCTCTCGCATTTAGTATCTATATTGTTATTGTACATTGCACTGATTTTTTTAAATAATTTTTTTAATTAATCATATCTTTAAAATTTCAAAGTACTTGGAAAAAAATCCTGATGTCAGAGTGAAAAACTAAAAACGCAGTTTTACTATATTTGGCCCATAGTTTCGTGAGTTTATCGATTATTTCGTATGTTTTGAAATTTTGATTTTAGATGGAAAAACTCCCGAGAGTATCATGCCTTCTTCGTGTCAAAGCAGGGCACTCGCAAAGATAGTGTTGGGCCATATATTTATTTCCCTCAAGATTACAGCTGCGGATGTGAGGGTTGTACGGAAGGCCCATTTTAGCTGCAGTTCACCAATGCGCCAATGTCCAGATATCGTGGCTGTTAATTTGCCCATATCTTTGTTCGACCTCTTTAGAAATTCTTTTGTCTTTGCCTTGTGATAATGCGACTATATGTATGTTCCTTGCAGTGTTGCAGGTTGGAAGGTTGTTCCCACGTGTATCAGCCGTTCCCTTTTAATGAGTCCGAGTGGATAGTTTTTTGTCGCTGCTTCGCATTCATCAAAAGACGTACCGGCCTTAGCTAACTCATCAGCCCTCTCATTTCCGTGTATGTTGCTATGGCCGGGAACCCAGATGAGAGCGATGTCTCCGCCAAGCTTAAAGCACCTTTTCAATCTCTCACCGTTTTATATTTTTTTTACCGGTTCCAGATGTGTCGCTTGGCTATCTGAGAAAATTTTTGCTTTTCCTAATCCTGCGCAGTTCCCCTCTAGTAATTTACACTACGAATACTTCCACTTTGAAGATGCTAGCAAAGTTGGGTAGTCGGAACAAGAAAGAGACACATTCAACACTTCAGAGAACACCCCCGCACCCACACCACAGTCCATTTTGGACACGTCAGTATAGATTTTAGTGGAATTGTCCTCGACTATCCTACGCCCTTACTCTAATCCCGTCTAGAAGAAAACTTTACTTGAAAGTTTTACTAGAAGTCTGCAAATATTGACTCTTTTTTTTAGTTTTAATTCCTGCGGAAGAGGGAAGCACCGAAAGTCATCAAAATTACTTAAAGGTACGCGGGAAAAGTCACTTAAGTATGTTCACAAAATTATAAAATTTTGATAAGAAAATTTTGAGTAAGGCGTGGCAATAACAAGACATGCGCTACGAATTGTGGGAGAAGCTCGAAACCAAATTTTAACCAAAATGCTAAAATAATAAACATATCGAGCCCTAACCGCCAAAATAACGTAAGCGACATTTTTTTCAAAATTTTCTTTTTGATGCAGAAATGAATCTAGATGCTCTAAAATTTTTCTACATCAAAAAGACAATTTTAAAAAAAATTTCGCTTACGTTATTTTGGCGGTTAGGGCTCGATATGTATTTTATGTGTTTGCGCATAATACCATTCTTATATTGAGAAATTCATATGTAAACTTCCGCTGATTTTATTAGACATAAATGATAAGCTATCAAATTAAATGAATTTCACGTTCCATTTGTTTTTTTTTGGTGCTAACTATTTTTGTTTGAACGTCTCTTAATCAGTTACTCGTGACTACTACGTGCCGACGTGACGCCGGCGTACCTAAGTACATCCGCACTTGCATATATGTATGTACAGTTGTCCACAAAATAATAGGAGTGCGATATTTTGACCAGTTTTGGCTATTTGTCTTTTATTTATTTAATGTTTATAATTTTTTTATAAAAGCCTAGCTGGCTATACAACAAACACCATATAAATTCAGATTTTAAACTTTGTATAAAAATTATAAAAATTGTGCAATTTTTCACCCAAATTTCAAACTTTTTAATCAGAATCTTTAGAAAAAATTCTGGTATGCAGTTTTGTAGCACATTCAATTCTAGTCTGAAGAAGTGCAAGTTTCAAGCGGCTAAAAAATTCCGTTGATTTTTGAGAATTTTTTTGGTTAAAGGTGTTTCACGTTTTTTCCATACAAAGTATGTCGACAATTTTCTTTTATATGGAGGACACTGCCAGCAAAAAAATTGCCAAAAATCAACGGAATTTTTTAGCCGCTTGAAACTTGCACTTCTTCAGACTAGAATTGAATGTGCTACAAAACTGCATACCAGAATTTTTTCTAAAGATTCTGATTAAAAAGTTTGAAATTTGGGTGAAAAATTGCAAAATTTTTATAATTTTTATACAAAGTTTAAAATCTGAATTTATATGGTGTTTGTTGTATAGCCAGCTAGGCTTTTATAAAAAAATAATAAACATTAAATAAACAAAAGACAAATAGCCAAAACTGGTCAAAATATCGCACTCCTATTATTTTGTGGACAACTGTATATGTACACATGCGTGTATATATGTAGTTTCACAAACATAATTTAGCTGATGAAATCAAATAGTTAGTGGCTTCTACATCTGTATGTATGTATGTAAGTAATGCACATTAGGATGGTCCAAAAACAGTAAAGTCGGAATTTTAATGCTCTCACCCCCTAGAATTGTGCTATGTCGATAAAAAGTAGATATACCTCTATTTTTAACCGACTTCACAAACAGCAGAAGGTTATTGGTTCGCCGAAATATATATTTTTTTGTATGTGTGTTACCGCATAAATTTGGACCACGTTAACCGATTTCAATAATTCTTTCTTCATCGAAAAGGTGGTACCTTAATGTCTTGTTTAGATCCGATTGTTTGTTTTATTTGAATTCAAAAAATATTTAGAGGTCGCTCAAAGCGCTCAAAGTTTTCCATGTAGTTTTATATGGAAAAAAAAAACAATTTTTCGTAGAAATGGTATAGAATTCTTACAAATCAATATTTTTCGATCGGAAAACACAGGTTCTCTTCAGGAGACTTTCAGTAATAATACCCAATCATTTATTTAATCATTGTTTTATTACTAACGATTTTTTATTGCATTTTTCGGGGTTTTTGTGCATTTTTGGCGGACCTATAAATAGTTGCGATAAAAAAATGATTAAATAAACAATTGGGTATTATTACTGGGAATCTTCTGCAGGTAAATAGAGTTTTCCGATAGAAAAATTTTTAAGAATTCTATACCATTTCTACGAAAAGTTGTTTTCCCCCATATAAAATACATGGAAAATTTTGGGCGCTTAGAGCGACCTCTAAATATTTTTTGATTTCCAAATAAAAAATAGGGATATATTTTTTTGGGTATAGAACAATCCTAGGTGGTGAGAGTATAAAAATTCCGACTTTACTTTTTCACATGCATTTTTGGACCACCCTAGTGCACATACAATGTACATAGCCAAACGAACAAAATAATAGTGGGATTCATGAAACGTCGCAAAGTTGTCGGAAATGTCGCATTTGTCGCAAAATTTGCCACCTTGCGACACAGGTAATTACTTTTGTATGGAAACTATCTTGCGCCAAAATTGCGACATTGCCGTAGATAATATTTGAGCTGGCAATCATTGCAAAGTCAAAGTCGCGAAACACATGTTTATTTGATTGTCTTCAAATACTTCAAGAAAAAGTATATCAGTTAGGGCTGCTTCGAAATATAATTGTAAAAACTTTTCTTTTTCTCTAACCCGCGGCATTTTTAAAAAATATTACATTTGCAACGCAACAATGCCATTTCGCCAAAAATGCCACTTTGCGACGTTTTATGAATCGCACTAATGTATGCTTCTTAATCTTTTGCACTACAGCATTCGACCTTTTTTACGCTGATTTATGCACCGCAGAATTATCAAATCAAAAATTTTTTTTTTGCTAACAGATTGGGGAATGAAAAGGGGCTAGAAAAACTGTATTATATTTTGAACTCATTTTTATGTCTCTCTGAGTTCTTGTATTGACAATTTATTGCATGTCTGCGTTAACTGAACTTGTATATGAGAATTAAAGTCGGTTCTGTTTTTTGCATAAAAATTACTCGTGGGTTTTCCGGTGTGCCACTGGACTACATTCCACTTACAATTGGCCATGTGAAAAACATGGATTCAAGATTTAATCCACAAGCATTTAATGATTGCTCTTGTGCACCATTTACTGTCTTTAAGCAAGCAAGGCGGTCGGGAAGCTGAAGAAACAGATAAAGATTCATAGAATCAGAATATCTTCTCATTTTGATTTAATATCGCAAATGGTCGCTGCAACCATATTGGGCATACGTTTTTTTTTTTTTTTGTATTTCTGAGAAGAATTGTTGGCGCACAAATTTTGAATGACATATGTGTACTGCTATCCCCGGAAAATCTAACGAATTCAAGAATTCAATGGGATAGTTAGCGTACCCATCTGAATTCATAGCGCGCTTTCCAATCATTTTTAGGTCGTAGGAAGAGGCTGGGACAGACGTTTGTTTTGAGGGATTAATATTACTGAGGTGATAGCGAAGGGAGCAATGTCTCGTGTAGTAGCCAACGAGATTTTTGAGGTCCTCTCTGTCTAAATTGAATAGTTTCTTTGCAGCTACTTTTGAAGGACAGATAAATCGTTTGGCTCGTCTCTGCCCTGGGCCTTTCATCCAGTGCCTATTAAACATTTTGTACACCCAGTTGTTTATCGTCCCCGGAGCATAAAATACTGCGGTAGCTCCCTGTTGCGCTAGGCTGTCAACCTCCGCATGGCCATCATATCGCTCGGTGCCCATTCTAACAAAGACTGTATTCTTGGCTCCAACAGCAATACATCCAAATTTTGTTTTTTTTTTTTTGTTTTGGATTTAAGTTACTCCAAAGTTTCCACATTAGGTTTGATGTATGGGTTCCCTGCATTACAGAGGGCTGGATCTGTAATCTTTACCTCAAATTTCCTATAATTTTCTAGTTTTAGAACTATCCATCGAACATTCATTCCGAGCGATTTCAGGTCGGAAGCGTTTAAGCCTCTCTCTCAGTGCTGCTGTGGTCGGCTCGTTTTCTATTAAAATAGGAAAGCTCGGTAATCCAAGTAAGGCGCTAAGGTTCAAACCGTTCTGTGCAATTAAGTGGTGATAATTTTGTTATGGGTAATATTATGCAGATTACCAAATCATCTGCGTAGCCTTTGCGTTTCAAAGCCTTGGCTGTTCAGTGTGAAAAAGAGTTCGTCTATAGACATAATCCACAAAGGGGGAGAGAGTACATCCCTTTGTGGGTATCCTCTTTTGTACTGATGTTTCGGGTTCTTTACATTGATAGCAACCATTTATTCATGATTCAGCTTACACCCTTGCTTGACAAGGCATCTTTTACGTCTTATATGATGTGTTACCAAAAGCCCCTGAAATATCAATGGAGGTGCAAAGTGGCTATATTTTTAGACTCCAGAGTTTTCTCAATTTTTGAAGTGAGGCTATGAATGGCAGTCGCTGTGAATTTGCCTGGTTGATAGGAAGACTGGTTCTTGTTCAGAGGCCGTTCCCTTCGGCTGACTTCTCTGATATACTGATCCAGTATTTTCTCCATGTCTTTTAGGAGAAAGGAACTAAGGCTAAATAATTGATCGGTAAGATAAAGGCAGTTGTTACGTCTTACCCATTTTGGGTAGAAATAATCAGTTGATTTTGCAGACTTGGTGTAAAATATTATGTATGCTGAATCTGCACTTGTCGTCAAATGGCAAAAGCTTTAATGACAATGTTGGGCATTTAAAAATACTCGTGCCATTGCGCTAATAAAAATTGTCATTAAGTCTGTTTCCACATGACATCTTTTAATGGCTACATAGTGGAAATTCGGCAGAAGCAGTTCAAACTCATACTCATTCGTACTACATATGTACATACATATTTACACATGTAAATTGTGATGAGTTAATAGATAGCATTGACCGTGTAATTGAATTATTACTATCTAAATAAAAATGTATGTATAAGCATGACACAGCAATTTTATGAACTATAGATTGCTCAAGCTTTAAGTATGAGTGAAATATGCATTTAAATTAGGGTGGTACAAAAATGCATGCGAAAAAGTTAAGTCGGAATTTCAATGCTCTAACGCCCTAGGATTGTTCTATATCGAAAAAACATACCCCAGTTTTTTTTTATTTTGAAATCAGAAAATTTTTAGAGGAAAACAAGTTTTTTCGGAAATGCAAGAGGATTCTTCAAAATCATTATTTTTCGATCGGAAAATTCTGCTTCTCTTTTTTTTTATTTTGAAATCAGAAAATTTTTAGAGGAAAACAAGTTTTTTCGGAAATGCAAGAGGATTCTTCAAAATCATTATTTTTCGATCGGAAAATTCTGCTTCTCTTCAGAAGACTTGAAAGAATAGTACCCAATTTTTTGTTTTGTCATTTTTTAATACCAAAAACTTTTTATGGGGCCCCCTTTGCATTTCTTGGGGTCTTTAGAGCTTTTAATAAAAAAAAAGTTATCAAAAAATGGTCAAATAAACAATTAGAGATTATTATGCGAAGTCTTCTTAAGAGAAGCAGAGTTTTTCGATCGAAAAATATTAATTTTCAACATTGCTATACCATTTCTACGAAAAATTGTTTTTTTTCATATAAAATACATAGAAAACTTTGAGCGCTTTAAGCGAGCTCTAAATATTTTTTGATTTCAAAGTAAAAAAAAGGGGTATATTTTTTCGGTATAGAAGAGTCCCAGAGCATTAAAATTCCGACGTTACTTTTTTTCGGACCACCCTAATGTACATACAACTAGATTCTGCTAGATAAAATGACTACTTTTTTCTTTCGGTTCATATGAAAATTTCCTTGCCGGTCACAAAATATTAGTTGTGGCAAAATTTCAGCCCCTTATTTTCATTTTAGAGTTAGCCTGCGAAAAGAAAATAATTTGTTTACGCCGCCGCCGAACGCCAGATAGGTTTTTTATAAGAAGCTTTTTCAAAACTGAATTATGTATATTCAGATGTTTGCCATTGCGTGCCGAGAGGTGACGACGCTCAACAAAAACTTTTTACATAATTTTTGAATTTTGCTTGGACCAGCACTCTAATCTGGGTGGTAACCACTGATAGTACACACCTTCAGATATTCAGATACGCCGACCCCTATACTACTTGTGTATCTACATCTAAACATCTGCTTTCTTAACCGGCAACTGATAAATCCCTAGAAACGTTTATCTAAACGAGAAATTATATCAAAACTTTTACTCACGTTTTGTCGCATATCACATATCGTGGCAGGAAATGAATTCGCTTGTACGCTGTGATATCATGTGCGGTTTTAGATGTATGCCTGCACACATTTTTATTCTTGTACACATGCATAAACATACTTATGTACATACATACATACACATATGTGTAAAAAATCACGAGTTTGTGCACATACATACATAAATATTGATGCAACCACAAATTTCAAAACTTATTAAGTTGTTTATTTATAACTGCTAATATAATCACATGCAAATATTTACATACATAGAAGTTCGTCATATCTTTGGCATTTAAAGGTGGATATAAGTATGATATAATCGCTGTTTTTGCCTGGAGGAGGCAATTGTTTTTGTTCCAAAGTTCGTTGACCTCAAGTTCCCCGCTCTAGTACTTAACCAACATATCCCAGTTCCTACTACCCTAACGTACCATCATAATGGCAGTAAATTAAAGCTCAACAAAAATTATTAGAGTTGTGCAAAGGAAGCATCTCAATTATTCCAATAGGACTATTATAAATAAATTATGTTTTATGTGTTTCGATATTGCCTCGCAAATTACTTTAGGCTTGTACGGCGAACTCTTATTTGTTTGCTTATATGGTGGTACGGTCTCAAATATCATATATACAGACCAAAATTACATACGAATATTTGTATGAATGTATCATTGAGTGTACCTTTCTCCGAGAAGCGTTTTCAAGTAGTTTAAAAGTCATCAATCAACTCGTACTTAAGTGTACACGTGTAAACGATATTTAGCGCCATGCTGCATGCTATGCCACTAACGACGATGGTCATTAACTGATGGCCATTAACTGATGTCCTTTAAAGCCAGTGCAAACAGACATAACGAACCATCAACATATGTACACCCATACCTGTAACATATATATGTATGTATGTATGTATTTACAAATGTATGTATGACCTCAAAAATGCTAACTAAGTAGAACGATAAAATGTACAACCTAGGAGGCGGCATGGCAGATGGCTGCAATAAGCACGTCTGCCAAAGGTTACCTAAGTGAATGATCAATCGGAAAGCAACTTTTTAATAGGGACAGTGCTATTCCGGAGGGAGTGAATTTGTACCAAGTTGTGTGATGAAAAATTTGCTCGTCAAAGGTACTTACATACATAAATCAGAGCTGAAAACTTGTTTTAAACCGACCGAAATAATTTGACAATTCGTCAAAAATGTTGATTGGGTAAAATGAAGTTTACCTGTACCTATAAATAAAGTATTTCTTCTCAAGTTAAAATTTTGCTTTTGGCTTTCTTTGGTTCCCCAAGGGTTTTAACATTTTTTTTTTTCATTTAGCTTTTTTTCTGTGAACACTTGCATATTTCCGCGAATCCAACAAGTAAACAAATACATAAATTGCCGAATCACTTAGTTACGCTTCGATTTCGCCATTATAAACAGACAAAAAGTTTCATAAGCAAGCGAGTGCTGATCAAGTGAGTTGCTCACGTAAGTCGTATGTATGTATGTATGTACGTATATTTTGCCAGTTGTATTTATTTAGTGTACGAATATTTGTTATAACAGCTTTTTATTTGTAAATTCTTGTTAGAATTTTGCACTTTTGCAAATATTTTCCAATTCATTTATTTATTTTGTGATATTTACTTTTCAGTCAATGGAGACCGTAAAGCAACGATGCAAATGATATTATTTGATTTGACTTGCATGCAAAAATATTTATTTATTCTTATCTACATGCAAGTGCATTAGGGTGGTTCTTAATAAATCGAATGAAAGATTTTTTTAGGATCTCACCGCTTCAATCGGTAACACCGTTGTCATTAGATATCACATAGTATAAATTTTGCTCCCGATTGGAGACGGTTAAGGCGTGTCGCACAGGGGGCAAAGAGACTCAAAAAAAGAAAATCAGTTTTTTTTCATCAAAGATATCATCGCTTTGAGTCGATTAATGTGTGTCACAAAGGGGTCGAAGGCCAATGCCTCAAAGTACTCAAAAAATTAAAAAAAAAGTATTTTTTTTTCATTTAATGCCCAAAATGGATACTACTAAAGTCGAGGATATTACATATAAATTTTAGTTCCGATTGAAGTCGGTTAAGACGTCGCCATAGGGTAATCTGAACTTTGGCCCCTATGCGACATGCCTTAACCGACTTCAATCGGGACCAAAATTTATATGTGATATCTTCGACGTAGGGGCTGAGGCTTGGGAAATCTGATGTAAAAATTTGCGCCCTACATTTAAGGACCACCCTAAAGTGCATACATAGCACACATTTATGTACATTAGACCGTACCTGAGTTTAAAGAATTTTTGTGTTTCGGAGAAAAATGTTTTTTTTTTGCCGAATTTATGCTCGCCTTTTTTGCATATTTCGTCGTATCTTTGGCATTTACAATCGGATTTTAAAGTTTGATGTGCAGGTGTTAATTTCTCGTGAAGACATTTTTTGGTTGCAAAGTTCGTTGACATTAAACAGCCGTTTCTATTACTTACCCACCATTTTATAAGCCTAACGTATCACCCTAATGCCAGTAAATCAAAGCTCGCCAAAAATCATTAAACATTTGCTAAGAAATTATATTGATTATTTCAGTAGAACTATTTTAAACAAAATATTTATTGCCGATTGCAGATGTCAGCGACGAAAAATAAATAAATTAGACTCAGCGATGTACGGCGAGCTTTTGTTTTTGCTTATTAACTGGTACGGTCTAATGTACATATGTACATTGCACACATTTAAGTACTTATGCAAGTACATATGTATGTATGTTACAGGGACTCTTATGTAAGCCTTTGCAAGTCACTTTGGGTGTAAATTCAGTGCAACAACACCCATTCGCATGGATTGTGCAGGCAGCTGTTCCTCCTACAAAGGTATTTATTTCTGCTTAGCATTTTGAAAGCGTGGCAGCATATAACCACATACACATACTTAGTACGTCTGTAATTTTTAGCTTGTTATGAAATCTCTTCAGTGCTAGAGAGTCGGAGTTTGTTTTCGTACAAAATCAAAATTTTAAAATAACCAAAAGCAAGAAGTATTTATATCTATTTATATAACACTGCGCGCTAGAGATGCCAGATCAAAATAAAAAAAATCGATTCGCATCGAAATAAAAGTAATCGATGCAGGAAATCGTAAAAAAAAAATAAATTGATTTTCGATGATAAGGAAAAGTTAAATCGATCTCCCAAGATCGTTTCATACATCAGCGACAGCTCGCTTCTTGGACCTACCGTTAGTTGAGCTTGACGACGATTGATGGAAAAACCGACCCAGGCGAGGCTCAGTAGTACCGCTACAACAACAACAACACCTGACCAACATTGGGATTACAAACATTTATTTTAAGTAATTTTTAAAGCATAGCAAATTCTTCATAACGGTTTCAATAACCAGATATATCCAAAAGCTATCAGATAGCTAACAATTCGTAAATAATTCTGAAAAAAAATCCGAATTATTGTTGTTTGTTAATTGAGCTTCGATTTAATCGATTTAAAAACGGCATCTCTACTGCGCGCACTGGATCCAGCAGCTAGGTGCAGTGAATCACACAGCAATTATGAGGAGTTTATGTGTGTATGTATGTATGTATGTATATGTAAAAATAAAAATAAAGCATTCAAATTCGACAAATAAAACCAAATAAATGCAATTTCTGCCTCTCGTCTTAATATACTTTTCTATCTACATACATACATATTTACTTTCTGCATACCGACTTTATGATGTGACACAAATCTCGTCGAATATTTATTCATGCACACATACCTATTTTTGTAAGTGGGGCGTTCCATACCAAAACGGACGGGGTTCACACTTCATGTGTTTGAATTTGTTTAAAATTTTTAGGGTTCATGCATAAACATAAATAATAAATAAATAAGAAATTTGAGCATGATTAATACATTTTTAAAAACCTTGCAGCACAAAAAAAATCGATTCAATAGTTTTCCGAATATCTCAAAAACGGGACGAGGAAAAAATTTTAAACAAGTCACACATACACACATAAAAATTGTCTATGAAAAAATACATTAAAAATAATTTTTTTTCTGGAAAAATTTTTCACAGACAAATTTATTGATTAAAAAAATAGTTTTTGAAAATATGCCAACCCAAAAAAATTAAAAAAAATCTCAATGGTAGCTCTGAGTATTGCGCAATATTTAAGTATAGTATTATGGGGTGCACTCTACAATAATTTGAGTTATGAATTTTTTTTACACCGAAGTTGAGTAAAATGAGTACATTACAAATTTTTACATTTTTTTTCAAAATTTTTTTTTGAGTATGCAGAAAAGTGCAAAAAGCCGTCAGCATAAAAACTATTAAAAATCAACGCACTGGAGTAGCTTAAATCTTGCACTTTATTATACCAAAATTAAATTGGCAACAAGACTAAAAAAATTTTGCAAATTTCTAATGTACTCATTTTACTCAAATTCGTTGTAACAAAAAATTCATAACTCAAATTATTGTAGAGTGCACCCCATAATACTACACTTGAATATTGCGCAATTTTTTGAAATGGCATGTTTTCAAATCCTATTTTTTTTTTATCAAAAAAGTTGTATGGGAAAAAAGTTTTCCAGAAAAAATTTTTAAAATATTTCTATTCATAGAGAATTTTGATGCGTGTATGTGTGATTTTTTCCCCATTTTTTCCGCACCGCATTTTCGAGATATTCGGAAAACTATTAATGCGATTTGTATTAATCAATCTCAAATTTCATATTTATTTATTATTTATGTTTATGTATCAACCCTAAAAATTTTAAACAAATCAAACAGATGAAGTGTGAATCCCATCCATTTTGGTATGGAACGCCCCACATCTGAAAGTTTATGTTTTACCTAAATTCCATTTAAACCCATCAGCGTATACCTAAATACACTCAAGTACATTTTTGTATTTGATTTTAACTTATTTCTTTTTCTAAATTCAATGTCGACTTCATCCGTGTACCTTCCCCTTAAGGCTCCGTTATGCATACTTGGCATTGCTTGAGAGTTGTCACATAAGGAATCTGTTAAATGAGCTTCGCGTGTAAGCGGTTACCCAACGCACAGCATAACATACGTAAAAGTCTGTTGGTTTCTGATTTCTACGTAAAAATGGTATAGCAGTGCATGCAATGCCAAGTATGCATAACAGAGCCTTTACTCCTACACGCCATTGCTTCTAAAAATTCTATGCCACACTCACTGCCAATGCAGGCAGACAAGCAAACAAGATATTCCCTAGAGGTCGGCCGGTCAAAGGCGCGTGTGCCTGTCGGCATGTTTGGATGTGTAAAAAATTTTACAATATTAAGTCTTTCTCTCCATCTCACTTACACTCTTTTTCCGTCTTGCTGTAAGGATATTCTGATGCACAGTGTTTAAGATAGAATAAAGAAAATTTTAAAATTGAAAAATATTTTAAATATTTACAATGAAAATGCCAGCAATGACGAGTGTGGCATGCGCTGGAACAATAAGCTTTTCGAGGACATTGATGTAGAACTGTGTACAGTGCTGACAACTGTACAAAGCCAGAAGGTAAATATCACACTGGGGTGTCGAGCCCTGTCCATATTCATCTATCGAGGACTTTGCTCGTGCTTTGTGTTTTGATCGCCACTAATCTAGGAACTATGCAATAGACGAGATCTTTTCAGTTTTAGAAATCAAAGCTTTGTTTATTAATCTGGCGAGAAAACTTCTCTCAAACCTTCTAATGCCTTTCTGTTATGAGCGACTTTTTAACAAAAAAACTATCGGCATAAAACACTGATGGGCACTGCCTTGCCCGCGGACAAAGCTCTTTTAAGCTTTCTATACATTTTGTATAGGCGCGTGCAGAGAAAAAGCTCTCTCTGCGCATCGCTGGCATAAAACATTAGATTTCTGATTGAGAATTACAAATCAACATTCCTTATAAAGATGGGCGCAGGACTAAATATTCAGTCCCGATCTCGTCCATCCCGACATTAAATTTTTAAGTCCCGAACCCGCCCATCCTAACGTTTTACAGATTTGTACCGCGGGTCCAATATATCGCGATTTCTATCACTGAGTAAAATTCACCAAATTGTTTTTTTTTTTATTTTTTATTAAAAGTATAGTACAGTTAATAGCAAAAGCCACAAGATTTTTTAGTTCTTCCTAAAAGAAGGTACGCAACACCTTCAGTGAAAAAATTCGCAAAAATCAACGGAAATTTTTCGAGACTTGAAACTTGCACTTTATTGCATTTACTAAAATTAAATGGACTACAAAGCTGCATATTACAAGAAATCGATTTGAAAACGATAGTCGTTAGTCAATAGTCATCAGTCAAAAGTTATTTGTCATTACTTATAAATAATTAGCCATAAGTGCTAAGCCTTACTTATAAGTTTCAATTAAACGTGATTCAATTAATTAAATTCGAATTTATAATTTAGAAATTCTGTAAAACCAGCTGATATGTTTTTTTTTTTTAATTTTTCGTGCTGACGCCCAATTTTTTTATTCTACCTACAGTTCAAGGATTTGCATTGTATTGAAAAATAAGTAACTAAATCGTTACGCCCATTTTCGCCTACATTAACTGCCTATTAGTTTCCAATGCAAACAAAAAATATCTACAAATATTAACCTAAAAATAACAGCATACAAATAAAAATCTATTTTTAGACCATCCTAAGGACACTGTGTATGCGCGCCAAAAATAAGCCAGAGTACGACGACGTGTAAATTATTAACAGAGACACACATATATGTATGTACATATACATGCGTTGATGTTACGCCACACGAAACACCCGGTCGGGCCAATTGTCGACTACAAGTAGGACGAAATCAATTCCAGCTGCCACACGAACTATTTATGCAGGTATGTGGCTATGTACATTAGGACGGGTCATTCTTTTTTTTTTTACAATGCAAACGACAAATCTACGAATTGCAAGTACCTAAGCAAATTTGCCGAAGAAACAATGTGCCTAAAATCAATTTGGAGTTTGCCACATTGTGAAAATAGGTTTCGAAAAAATTGGGGAAGTTTTGATACCAATGGTTACTTCCGCAAAATCCCCTAAAATTATAGTCGAAAAAATGTCCCATACAAATTGGCCCGCCCTAATATACATATGTACATTTATATGGGCGCTGATTGCCGCCACAGTTGTCTTATTCGACCTAAATTCGTCCTTGACAAGCAAGGTAAGACCGAAAATGGAGTGACTTATATTTTAACTGCTTGCCTGAAGCTGGCATACTCGTACATATATACATAGCTACATATATGTATATGGCAAAAGGCAACCGAAAGGGAATATAACAAAAGCGTAAAAAGGAAGAAGCAATTCTAGAGGGTAGTCAGCGCCAAGCCCACAAGAGCAAGATGGCTGCATTGCGATGCGCTTAATTTAAGTGATAGCGTGGGTAGCGACGGCAAAACGGAAGTACACGCGCGCTTATAGGAAATGGAAATAGCGAGAATTCATGAGCATTAGCGTAACGATAGAAGTACATATGCATGGCAATGCAAAACGATTTGCGCACAGTTTTGTTGTTAGTGGTCTTTTTTACTGTGGTTGTTGTTGTTACTAACATAATATTTTAACTAGCGCGTGGTGGCAAGTGTAATATTGCAGCAAGTCATTGTCATTGTCCTTCACGGTTAGCGAGCAACGAGCATATGGCTGGACTTGCGTACAAACATACATACATACATATGTCCATTTGTATGGATGTATGTATGTATGTATGTACAAAATTTACGTAGCGTAACCGAAGGTTTAGATAGTATTGTATTTTGCTTGAATGACGGCTGTCCTTAACGCAAAGCGTACAATGCGAAAAAACAACAGCAACAACAATAAAGCGCAGTCAAATGCTGGCACCAACACTTCCCTCCTTCATTGTTGTACTTACTACCCCTTTGTTTTGCTTTGTTCGATGGTGGTGGCATACAATCGTCCACGATTGACAATCGTCGGCATATACATATGCATGTGTGTATGCATATGAATGGCAAACATGCAGATTTATTAAAATTTAAAAACATACATGTACATTGTACAACTTGGCCTGTGTATGTATTAAGTGGCCATGACAGTAGCGGCACGTGTCTGCTGCCTAACCGCTCCACCCCCTCCATATGTCTTTCGGCAGACATCCGTTACGTTTTTTGTTGATATGATTTGTGATATTCATTTTTCTTTGTGTGGCCTTAAAGGCAAAAATACTTACAGCGAGGAAAAGTGTAGAAAAAAAGTTGCATGCATGCAACGTTCTACGTTGTCAACAATTGTTTTATTTTTTTGCGTGTTTATGTTTTTTATTGATTTTTTCTTGTCGTTGCTCTTCGCTGGAATGTGTTTTCGTTTCGCAGACACGCCAATCGCCTTATTAGTGATTTCCTTTGTTGGTGTATTTTTTTTGTTATTGTGTTATTCTTTCACATGCAATTACACCTGAACTTTGAACTTTGCTTCTTTGGTTTTTCTTTTTTTCTCAAAAACTTTCGCCAATTTTCGCTAAACTCTGTAGTTAATTTTGCACAAATACAATTCTCACGCAATCTCTATCATATCACTGCTATTTTTAATCACAATTTATTTTTATAAATAATTCGGTATGTATTTATGTAAATGTGTATATTTTATAATACCTGTTTTTTCATTTACTTGTATGTATTTACATACACATTTTTTTTTACATTTCAAAGCAAACTATGTATAGCATTTAGCTTTTATGTATTTATACTTGTAGATGGATAATGTTTTTATGTTTGTTCGCACGCGCGTGCCTCCGTTTACACTTTGTTTCTTGCTTGGTCGTTTGCTTATGGTCGCACGACTACTTCGAGTTTGTGTGATAGCTTTTATCGTTTATACGACTTGGCATCAACGGTTCCGCACAGCAAAAAAAAAAGCTCATCTCTATAGCACGACGTGAAGTGTACGATTAATTCAACGCGAGTGTGGCATAGCAATGGCAAGCGTTCGCTTTTGTATTGCACGAGCAGATTTGAATTGATTGCAAGTGGTTAGTACAGTGTTGCCTCTGCGCTGGTTTATCCCCGCTTTTGGTAAATTTATGTTAATGATTTCTTCAGCTGTCACAGGGAATTTGCTTTGTACCACTTTGTTTACAGAACGGTCGGTAAAATTCTCAATCTTATTCTTAATGCTAATCTCAATCTTAAACTTCATTTTAATATTAATATTAATCTTAGTCGTAATGTAAGATCTTAATCTTAATCTTAATCTCAATCTTAATCTTAATCTTAATCTTAGTCTTAATCTTAGTCTTCGTCTTCTTTTAGTCTTAATATTATTCTTAATCTTAATCTTAATCTTAATCTTAATCTTAATCTTAATCTTAATCACAACCTCAATCTCAATTTTAATCTTAACCTTAACCCCCATCTTAATCTTAATCTTAACCTTAATATTATTCTTATTAACCTTAATCTTATCTTATCTTATTGTCTTATTAAACTTATCTTATCTTATTATCTTATTATTAACCTTAATCTTATTATCTTATTATTAACCTTAATCTTAATCTTCTTACCTTATTAACCTTAATATTATTCTTAAACTTAACCTTAATCTTAGTCTTAATACTCATCTTAACCTTAACCTTAACAATAACCTTAATCTTAATCTTCATCATCATCTTAATCCTAATCTAAATCTTAATCTTAATCTCATTCTTAATCTGAGCCTTAATCACAATCTTAATGGTTCTCAGCCACAGCCACCAACCGTTGGATTTACAGCCAATCGAGCGCAATGAAGATTCCCTTAAAACAATTTTCCAAC
This sequence comes from Rhagoletis zephyria, assembly GCF_001687245.7. Classification (NCBI taxonomy): domain Eukaryota; kingdom Metazoa; phylum Arthropoda; class Insecta; order Diptera; family Tephritidae; genus Rhagoletis; species Rhagoletis zephyria. The sequence continues at coordinate 37,133 of NW_016158155.1, forward strand.
AGTTAGGTTTCTAGACCATATGGAGGGGGGAGGATATCTAACATCGGCGCTTGATCGTGGCCGAGAAAAGCATCTGACATCGATATACGTATGTACATCAATATCACAGGTCATGCAGTCTACTAACTAATGCTACTAAGAACGTTGTTGGTACTGTCATGTAGCCAGCTTCAGACAGGCAAGCCGCTGTTTAACGGGGTACTGGTGTGGATTCATAGAACCACGCAAAGAGAAACAACGATCTTAAGGAGAAAAAACCCCGAGATGGACGTTGCAAAGTTCAAAAAAACTAACGCGGCGACCCACTCAAGGCCAACCAAATATGCGTCTCGCCCATGAAAACGTTGGACAAAATAACATTTTCAGCCTGCTTCCGCCGATGGATCTGTAAGTAGCCAAAATCAAGAAAGTTTAACCTTAAGGTAAAAGATCAGCGGAGCACTGTCTTCTTGCAGAGGCGAAGCGAGCTGGCCGAATGGTTGTCGGCAGACTTTTTATCTTTAGCTGGGTGCTCCACCCTAAGTTTTACACAGATTCTGGCAGTCAAATCTATTTTGACTAATTGGTCGTCAGACCCGGAGTGGAGCACGAATCGATAGCAAGTGTTATACATGAACCGTAGCAAAATGAGAACTGATTGCTGAGTGGATCAGACGCAGTCCAAAAAAAATTAAGACCTGCAATGGTAACATCAGATCTCGGGTTGGCATCAAGAAATCGCGTGACCCTGGAGACTGACCACAAGCCTCGAGAAAAAAGCTGGTCTGATAAAATTTATCGGAAATAAGGTCCAGAATGTAGCCTTGATACGAGAGTTCTGGGTTGTCAATGGCAGTGTAGTGGATTGGGGTAGAACGGCTGGCGCCTCTACATACCATCTTCTGAAGCTCTCTATTAACCTCTTTTTTCTAGCGCAAGCGTTACTTTTTGCTATCATCAGCGTACTTTCCATACGAGGACTATCAGCCACCACCACTAACAGTCCGTAAACTTGTGGGATACGTCAGACCCTGAGAGATGAACTGGTAATGGGGTGCAAGGGGAGAGTTTTGACAACAAAACGGGGTGATCCCATTTTGGAATTTATACTTTCTACTCACCTGGCAAAAAGGAAAAAAGGGTAATAAACCAACGTCATGCCAGATTTCCACTACGCATTGAATTACGCAAATTTCAATGACAGAGTTGGGCCTTAAGAAATATCTGTGCCATTACGTTAAGAAAAATTGTCATTAACTTCGTTTCCACATGGCATTTTTATAATGGCACACGTTTTCATCATTTCAATGTCTAGTGGAAATTCGGTTTAAGGTAGTGATATGATACTGATCAAAGATTCGGCTACAACTAAAACCCAAATTCTAAGTTAGAACAGTTAACCATATGACTGCAGTTCGAGCTATTTTGTGCTACATATAACTACGCCATGAGCTAAACTGCTTAAAATGAGCAACGAGGCGTATGAGTAACATAAAATTTATTCGAATCCTATGAATACAAAATTCTATGTTTTTGTTGCCAGCATCAAGTTTCTTTCCTCTGTGATCCGATTTTCTTTCTAAATTTTATTGTTTGAAAATGAAGTTTTGTAAAAATTCCTATGGCCAATATTTGGCTACCTGTTTATGAGATGGTGTAACGAAATTTACGCGTCACAAGAGTGCACAGAATGCGAAAATGGCTTAAGAATTGGTAGGAACTTTATTTACCGGTAACAAAATGTTTGTTACCAATGCAGAATAGGCCTGTAAGTAGTTATTCCATCATTGCCATTTACCCTCGAAATTTTCCCCTAAAAAATTTACTCAAACAACGAAAAGCAACACTGTTATTAGTTCGCTATATTCACCACCGCAGTTGAGAATCTATACGAAGGCGTAGTAAACACTTAAACACATGGGAGACAAACACAAGCATTTCCGCTTCAACTCTCTTACGACTCATGCAGCAGTCATCAGGGTTGCCATTTTGGTAAATTATTACCAAAATTGGTAGAAAAAATTGCATTGGTAAAGGGTAAAATATTCTCATTTTGGTAGATTTTTGTTAAAGTAAGTGACTTTTATGGGTTTGGTTAAAGCGCAAACAATATTCTTACACAAAAAAATTGCAAAAAAATGTTTACTTAAAAACATTGCGAATATTAAAACAATATATATAATAACTCCAGTTGAATTTTTTTAATGATGAAGTTTCATTGTTGCCTTTAGTTTCATCACTTTCGCTTTTGGTTTAAGAAAACTGAGAAGATGCCATTAATACGATCTCAAATACCATACCAGTAGTTAAATAGAACTAGACTATAGTTTTTATTAAAATAACTAAAAAAAAGTTATTGGTAGATATTTTCCAGATTTGGTCGATTTTTTCCAAATGGATGGTAAATATTTTTTAGTCAGTGGCAACCCTGGCCGGCATGCTTTGTACTTACACATATACATATATACGTGCGTTCATATATAAATTTTCGCAACCCTCAAAACACACCCTTTTCCAACGCCCTGTGCCAAAAAAATGGTCTGACTCTCCCGTTGTAGCGTTTGCCGGAAGAAGCCTTCCCGTCTACTAACTATAGTTACGATATGTATATATATAGTATGCATACTACGGAACTTTGCTGTAGGGGCGAGGAGGAGGCGAGCACAAATTTAACACGTTTTATTACTGTTTTTTTGCTTTTCTGATATGCATACGGTGACCAGATTTATGTGGTGAGAAATCGGGACATATCTAAAACATCGAATACGAACACATAATTATTTTTTTTTAAATGGTTTTTGGGCCAGAGTATAGAGAGACTACTATTAAATTAACCCTCTGAACACCGAATCAAGTTGGGTATCGCTAAAACTTGTTTGACGGCGTAATATTGTACGTTAAAGCTTAGTATCCAGCTCTTAAGAAAAGCAAAAACTCCATATAAAATGACGTACAAGAAATGGCTAAGAAATTTTCTTGAGTCAAATTTCCTTAAGGCTGTACGCAGTTCTTCAGAAATTTAGCACGCTTTCTACTACGGTTTTCTAAAGTTTTTTGTGAAAAAAGAGCACAAGGCAACCCAGGTTTGCAACAGAAATATATGCCCGTTCCATTATTTCTTGAGGAAAGAAAGAGGCAACAGGCTGTGAGGTATAAAAAATGTCAAAATTCCTTGGACACACACGCGAAATAATGGTAATTTTTTCTTGACCGTTTTCTTAAGAGCTGGATACTAAGCTTAATCCTGAAATATGAATTGGTATAAAATTTTATCGTCTATGATTTTTAATTTGACCGTTACAAAGTGTTGATTATAAATGCTTAGAACGTTTCCTAACAAAAACCAAAAACATTTTTCAAGGGTTTATGTTTTCACTTCATTTTCTTTATTATGTTTTTTAACGTAACCCTTTTGTTAAAAGACTATAACTTATTATGTGTATTTTTTCAAAATTTTGCAGAACATTTTTAGCAACATCTATTTTACACAATTAGTCACAAGGAAAAGGTGCTGAAAACTAACTGCTTCAATAATTGTGGCAAGAGGTTCAGCTTTTTGTTTACACAACATTCTAAAGTAACAACCAAAGCAAACCTTTCGAAAAAATAATCCAAACAACAAGATTTATGAATCAAAATTTCAATGTTGCATATAAACAACATCGGTATTCAGAGGGTTAATAAAGAAAACACTGAAAATCGGGACATAATCGGTACAAATATAAAAAAATCTGGACACTTATACGTCCGGACTTTTAAAAAATATTCAGAGGCACAATTTGCTCAAAATCGATACTGCCCAGCCAAAATCGGTACGAATGGTAACCATAGGTATGCATGAAAATGTACGCGTATGTACATAAGTACATATTTCACTAACAAAGGCACTCTTCTCATCTGCTTGCGAATGAGACGATGGTCGGCCGCATCACTAACAAACTCACTCACACTGCTGCCATCATCACCACCACCACTACCACAACCGCACGTTATTTTGACAGAAGTTTAATGTCCGTTTTGCTGCACGTGTCAGCCATTTCACCACCCGCACCAACACCTTGACCTTAAAAAAAAGCGCGCGCGTACACTCAAATATGTGCTTACATACATATGTATGTATGTACATATGTACTATGTATTTACACAGGCGCGCTCATATCGTGTACGAATTTTTGATGTGAATTGAATACATACATATGTATATAACCATGCAAACCTAGATTTGAGAAAAGCAAAAAAAAAAAATACTTTTGAATAAACGTAAATATTTACTCATGTTTGCATGTTTGTGCGCACAATTTTACAAACACACAGGCACACAAACATTCGTGTGGGCCACAGTGTGTTTTATGAATGAATTAAGTTGTTTTAGAAATACATACATAGCTTTTATTGCTGTTTTTTATATGCAAGTAATTTGTTTAATTTAGTCGAGGTTTAGTGTAATTATATTCCTGTAAATTAATTGAGAAAAAATAGGTGGTATTACGTAGCTACATTGTATGTATGAATGTAAAAATCCCATAGTCGAAAGCAGTATAATATTATGAACATACATTAAACATATTTAAGAATGATTTCTTAATTAAAAAAATAAATATTTTGAGGACTTAGTACGAGCTCTAAATTTTTTTCTTTACACGTATTAAGTCTTAATGGGAATAAAATAAATATTTATAGACCTTAGTTGTTACTTTTTTTGGGTTACACGAAAGTGACAAAATAAATTAGCATATCTACTACATCCAAATGTATGTACATATGTACATTAGAGTGGTCCAAAAATTTTTTCCGTGGGTAAGGTTTGGGGCGCCTTCCTCTTGCCGAAAGAGTTGCTGGTACCAAACTTTACGTTTCTAAGTATAAATTTAGGGGATACTCATGATGCTTACACTTTACTCTAGAAGTATTGTGTACATATATTAATCAAACAATTGGTTAAGCAACCTAAGAACATTTCCAATTTAAATTATTTCAAAATATATCACAAGCTTCAGTTGTCAAGGCAACATTAGCTTTTTATGAAAATCACCAATATTTTTGCCAGTTTCATAGCGATCCGGTAGCGCATTTCGAGGTCATTGAGCACCCTGTATTGGTTACAATAGAAAATTTAAAGTTGGTATAGATATTACAAATATCAAAAGGAAAAAACTAAGAGGGTGCCCCGTTTTCTAGGTTGACTTTTTTCCCCACCCCCCACAAAAATTGCACCACCCTAATGTACATACAATATTCCAAAACCAGATTCTTGTTATTCTAGTACAAAATCTTATAAAAAAAGGTATCTCATTCACCACTCATGATAAAAGGCCATGTTGAGAGAAAACACTTGTATACAGGGCTGCCAACATAGCTCAAACCATGCCAATTTTAGCCCTATTTTACTTCAAACGGCACCTAATTTTTCAATTTGGCACAAAGTGCCAAAATGACACTTTCGAAAAATAGTAATATTACAATACCGACGAATTTGCCGACGCTCGCGTTGCTCCAACTGTCACAATGACTGAGTGAGCAAAACACTGCTGTGCCTTGCGATAGATCCGTGTTCGAAACCTCGGGAAGCGAATTTTTATTTGAATTTCCTTTTAGCTATTAGACTTCATCGCCCTAAAAAGAAAAATATATGTATATTTTATTTTATTTCATTTAGTTTTTGCAAACTAAGGTATCTACCTCTTTTATTTATTTTTTATGTTATTGTTTAGAAAAGAAAAGGAATTTCTTAATTTTTTTTATTAAATATATTTTTTTCAACTTAATTTCCTTTTAGGTTTTAGACTTTAATGTTTTAAAAAGAAAAATATATATATTTCTATTTCATTAAATTTTAAAGGTCTTGCTTTATTAGTTTTTAATTTAATTTTTTGTCCTTTTTAATTAATCTTCCTTTAGTTTTTAGATTATGTTTTAAAAACAATTTTTGTTTTAATTTCAATCAATTTTTAAATAATATTTTCTTCTATCTTGATTTAATTTTTTCTCTTTCTTATTTAATTTTCTATTAGTTTTAAGATTTTATTGTATTAAAAGTAAATAAATATATTTTTGTTCATTTTATTTTTAGGACCTTATTTGATTTTCTTTATTTTAATTTTAATTATCCTTTAATTGTATTTCGTTGGATTTGATTACTAGGTACTTTCTTCTTTTTTGATTTAATTTGCTTTCTTTTTAACAATTTTATTGAGTTTGAGGCCGTTTTTTAACGAATATTTATTTATTCTTTTTCTAATTTAATTTTCTTTTAATTTTTAAATTTTTTTTTAATAAATATATATATTTTTTAATATCATATAAAATATGTTTACTTATTTTCATTTTATTTATTTTAACTTATTAGTTTCTATTCTTTAAAAAAAAATGTATATTTTGTTTATTTTATTTTATTAAAAAAATACTCCTAAAAAGCCAACAGCATAACGCTAAGACCTTCGCGTTAGCAGATTTGACAATTAGTCTTTCGGAAGACAGTAAAGAGCTTCCAAGATATTTGCCAGAATTGACAATCGGCTTACGAAAGACAGTTGTCAGAATTGCCTTATAAGGTTTAATTGTGCCACCGCTTGGAGAAATTGATTTTAACTTGACGATTATTTGGCCGATTTTCGTTCCCAAAATAAAAAAAAAAAATGTATTGTATTTACCATTTTAAAACAATTTCCCAAAAGAAATTAAAAGGGGAAAAGTGCATTCACTTTGATTCTTTATGAACAAAAATCGGCTAAGAGATGACTAAAAGCGCAAACAGTCAACGACGTAGCGTAAACGTACGTTTACGTACGTAACAGCATATCAAATTTACTGTTGATAGAGAGAGAGAGAGAGAGAAGCAATGGCAACCGTCATGCGGTGGTGAGTTTTCGTTAACACGCGAATCCAGCAAGGTAGACCGTGTCTGCGGCAACCTACGTTCACGCTACGTTGTTGTCTGTTTGCGGTTAAAGTTTTAGAAAATTTCATAAATACGTACATACTTACGAGGTCTTACGTCAAAAAATCACCACTGTTCTAAAAAAAATAACCAATTGGCGATTGTCGAACAAGTCCCTTTTGATGTTGTAGTTTATTGGCTTTCATCGACTTTATACGGGTGTGTATTCATACATAAATATGTACATATTTTATATACGCATGAACAAGTAGGTATATCTGTAAGAAATAGCTGAGAATTACTCGTCTAAATATATGTACATATGTATGCAAATATAAATTTCTTTGAAGTATATAAGACAACAGCACAGCAATGAATACTCGGCTCGTTTATCCAGACAAGTGAAAGAGGGACGCCACAGCCTACATAAATATGTACCGAAATTCCAAAACCATCAAAGGTCGCAGTAAAACAAGCAGAAGCGTGTGTGGCAACGAAGCGTGCAACTTGCAGCAGTTTATAACCAACAACATTGGCATTTTACAGCAGAAGAAGATTAGCGTCTTCGAAGGTGTCGGAAGATGGTAGCGGCGATGGAGACACGATTTACAACATGTGGCTGTTGTAATGGTAAAAGTCAACATGTGAGCAAATATATTCGAAACGTGACATACATACATACTTACATATGTATGTGTGCATAAATACACATTTTATTAAATGTTTTGCTTACCCAGTGAGCGAATTGCTTTATTTCGCAAATCTGAAAGTAAAATCACTAACCGACCAAATTTTCTCTAAAAAACGAATCGCCAAATGGTGCAGTAAAACCTGGTTGAACATAAACCCCAAAAAACTATCAATACTAAGAAGAAACGAACACTTGTCTAAAGAGTTCAAATATCCGGAAGTTATCCTTGACGACAAGCTCGCATGGAATCCGCACCTCAATACAAATATTCAAAAGACCGGGGCGTCTATCTGGAAAGTAATTGGGCAAAACTGGGGTATCGGACCTAAACTGGCAAGGTGGATGTATGATGCCAACTTCAAATCAATTCTAGCATATGCTGCCGTTGTCGACGCAGCCATCACTGGTTCGATAAGAACTACTCTACATATTCTAAAGAAAAAAGAGGCTCACCGTTTACAGCGAAGCTCATCTCATAGAACAATGTGCAGAATAAGAAGCTTATATTCGCTTCCCTTCTTAGAAACAGAGGAAGGTATGCGTATAAGCTTTGTGAACCTCTGCCTTCAGATGTTTAACTTCACACAAGTTTTCGCGGTCTTCTTCCCCAAAAAGACCAACTGGGACAACGAGTGACCATAACCCCGGAAAGACAATCACATATTTTATATTGACAGCTTCAAGACTGCATAGGAGTAGTCTTTTCACTAGCATGATCCGAGTCCTTTTTTTGGTCTTCTATGGAATTATGACAGGCGAAATTATTTTATTTCGATTAAGAAGCAAGCGCAACATTACTGGGCAAGTACGAAAGGTAACAGGCTAGCTAAATACGTCATCCCGGAATTATCAACAAGAAGCTTCGGATCCTGCCTGGCCACTGCAGGGTAATCAAACGTTTGTCAAATATAGATGTTGTAAATCCTGACCTGTGCAGGTACCATGGTGAAGATATTACTAGGACCTGACTTTGCTTTCTAAGATCACCGTGCCTAGCAGCACACAACATAAATGGCATTCAAAGAAGGATCAAAGGGGACTTGTAAATAAATCGAGGTATTTTATTTGCCTGCTACCTCCTCTAAATCTAATCTAATCTAAGTATTTCTCTGGGTAGACTCGACAAAGATGACTTTTGCGCCACGGCTACCCTGGTTTTGACCGAGGCAGTCCTGTCATGCTTTTAGTGGCCTCCTTCCCGGCAAAAACCTTGCCTGTGACGGATAGGCAGAAAGTTTAGGGCTAGGGTCCTGTGACGATAACCCAACCAAACCTGCAGAATTCTAAGGTAGCTAACTTATCTTATAAGCGACTGATCATGCTGAAAACGACGCTTTATTTGCTCACTGGGTTTTCGAGAATATATGTACATGCATACATACATACATACTTACAAACATATACTCCTAAGGATGTATAAGTCTCTATGTACATACATGCATATGTATGTAGCCTTTGTACATCCAAACGTGCCGAGTGTGCATTGATATTTATTATCATAAGCGTGCATGCGCCACTAAAATTAATTGTGTTCCTCTTTTATTCTTATTTAAGATTAGTTGATGCGTAAAGTAAGCTTTTAAGCACGTTAAGAACATAAGCAAATACCAATGTACCAACTACCTTCACAGTCAGGCAGCTGTGCATTTTTTTGGTTTATATGTAGCTACAATTCTTCGAGAATATTCACTCGTTTTGCAGGAGTTTGATGTCATCAAGTTTTGAGGAAATATTTCTATGCATCCGATTGTTCTTAGTTTAAAGCTCTTTTGCCAAATTTGAATCTCCAGACTTCTGCTTCCATACCCAACTTGGAAGAGCTGGAAACGGCCTTAAGAGTCAAACAAAAAAGGTAGCTCCGTCCGGCCGGTATTAGTCGCATGGCTCATCTATTGGTATATACAACTGTTGGAGGAGACTGGTGATGTTAAAAACCGCCACCGTTCGGGCCATCCACGAACACCGTATGTCATGCAAGCTGTCAAATCAAAAATTAAGCGAAATACGCTCCGAAAACAGAAAATAATAATCCGAGAGATGAATGTCACGCAAAAGTCGATGAGTCGAATTATTAATAAAGATGTAGGACTTGGGTCTTTTAAACGTCGTACCGGACATTTTTTGATGGTAGCTCAAAAAAGAGTAGGATGGAAAAATGCAATCGACTTTAGGTGAAGAACACTGATAACTTGCACAGAAAAATGGGATCGTTGTCTACTAGGTACGAGGTGTGTCTATGCATGTATTATATACACATGTATTTCTCCGAAGATCAGTTCATTGCATTTTTATTATTTTTTCTTTGATTTCGTTGTTTGCTCTTGTTTTATATTTGTACCAAATTAATTGTTTCTATGCCTTGCGTTTGTCTCGATTGGCAGCACGTGTAGCGATCACAAATTTGCCCACAGCAGTCTCTTGTATGTACATAAACATGTGCAAATGCATGTGCATTAGGGTGGTCCAAAATGGCTCTGAAAAATCCGGTTTTTTGGACTTTTCCTGTTGGCACCCCGCAGAACTGAAGAATATGGAAAATAATGAGACCCGCACTAGTTCACAGAATATTATAACTTTGTTCGCATATTGGTAGTTTGTGACAGCCTAACCCCACGTCTCCATTTTCTACTAAATGTGTCTTAACATCTGTCAAATTTCTGTTTTAACTTTGTCCCGTTTATCTTATATGGGGAACTTGCTGTCTTAACATATCACTTTCAAAATGGCATCAAGCCAATCAGATGGATCTGTACCCACTGAAGATGTCACGGTAAAATGAAAACTGAGTTGTAAAACTACGAAATGACAGCTGTCGTTAAGACAGCGATGGTAGAAATTCGGCAAGACAGATATGGTTTAACAGTGGAAATTTGCGGTCTCCACTTGACATTTCTGTCTTAATATAGCTCCTTTAACAGCATCTGTAGAAGGTGGAGACGTGGAGCAAACGAATAGAGATAGACGTAGACTTAAATATACAAAAATGCTCCGAATGAATACCTAGAGAAGTCGATTAAGCCATGACTGTCTGTCCGTCCGTCGGTCCGTGTACACGATAAATCGTGCAAAAATTTACAAACGTATTATAAAGGTTGCCCTTTTTCTAAGGAAGGTTAGCATTGAAAATCGGGGAAATTGGACGTCCATCTCCAATATAACAGTATTTCCGAAAAATGTAAAAGCTACGATTTTCTGTAAACACTGTATCCAAGTTGTTGAAAGTTGGAATATGAAGCAGACTTTTGGCATAAAGAGCTTTTTCCAGCTCTCACGAAAAATTAAAAATTCATATTATATTTAAATATTTCTTAAATCAGTTTGCGGCTCTCAATAAAAAGTTTGTTCAAGCCACAGAAATAATGAAAAATATTTTTTGTGATTTTTATTGAGAGCTAAGAGAGAGATTCTAAGCTTTAGCTTATTTAGAAAATTGGATTTTTTTTAAAGTGGGCGTGGAACTGCATATTTGTACCTCAGTAAAACATTTATCAATTTCTTCCAAACAAGGCACAGTTATTTTCCTTGGCACAAAAAAAGGAACATTCTCAAAATTTTTTAAATCGGACTAAAACCACGCCCACTTTCCATAGAACGGTAAATTTCAGAAATACGAAAAGTCCTATATTTAAAATTTTTAGTATTGCTCTACAATCGTTAAAAATAAATATTTCTGGATCAAAAAAGAATATTTCCCTTCAGAAATTTTCAAAAAATAAAATACGTTACATATTTGACTACAAAATTGTAGGTACTTACTAAATATTTTGTCTCAATCAAAAAATATTTTTTTAACGATTTTAGGAAAAAAATTTACATATTTTATCCATGTTAAATATATGGAAATCTTCAATTCTGGGGAGTGGCTAGAAAAAAATTTGGCTCACCCTAATATACATACTATGCACAACAACGTTATTTTAAAATGCTGTGAAATACATTCATACATATATTCGCGAATTAAAAAAAAACAATGACGACCAAAAAAGAGCAATAAAAAAACGGTAGACAACAAAGCTCCAAGAACAACCATGTGCACGTACATATGTATGTATACCAGACATTGATCTTGAATACATAGAAGAGCTGGAGAGCGTGTGAAAAGTGGCAGACGAAAATAGTATGAGACCATTTATTTTATATTTGTATGCAAGCCACATTAAAAGCAAAATACAAATATTAAATAAAATAAAAAGGATGTGAAAAATTTAGCAACCGTTCGCATATTATATCGGTCATATCAATAGAACCAAAGCAAAGTGATATTGTTTGCCTTTTATGTACAGAAATACATACCTATGTTAATTTGTTTATTTTTGAGAATTTTCAATTAAACATTCTGTAATAAAACCCATATAAACCAAGTTTAAAACTTTCTGGAAAAATAAACAAAAAATTTACGAAGTTTCATCAAAATTTCAAACTTTTTCTCAGAAGTGTTAGAAATTCTTTGAGTATACGGTGTTACAGCCCATTCAATTTAGTACAAAAGGAATTGTTTAGAAGAAGAAATTGTCCAAGAACTAAAACGGAACATTATCGACGCTTGGAAGGAAATGAAAACCGTTTACGCAAAACTTTACGGGCTTTCGAAAAAATACTGTCATTTAGTTGGTACGTCGATGCCTGCTGAGCGCCTTTTTCAAAAGCTGGTGCTACAGCTACCAAGAAACGCAGCCGCTTAACAACAAAACGCTTATCAAAACTTTTATTTTTGCAAACTTGGTTAAATAATTAATAATTATTGCCGCCAAAAATACTCGTTTTATTTTATTTCAGGCTAATTAACAAGAGAATTAGAAATTTTTTTATGGAAAAGTGTTTTTGTGAATACCCACTATAAAAAAGTGCCTTTAAAAATTCGATTAGTCGATTATTACTCAATAATTGCAGTTAATTGGAATTAATTTGTTTTGGCGTGTGATTAATCATATGATTAATTAATCGATTATTTTATTTTTTTGCCATCCCTATACATATATAATTTTTGCATCAGGCAGCTACCGACGCATCTATAACGCTGGAGTGTACCTTCCGCTTATCGCAAAACTATCGATTTGCTTTCTTGCTTCTCAATCCAAAGTCAACCAAATAGCCTGGCTATAATTCTTATGTTGGAGTCATCTGGCGCAACAGACTTTTTTTATACCCGAGCGCACTTGTGCACAAGGATATATTAATTTTGTTCACATAACGGTTGTTTGTAACAGCCAAAACGAATCGAGATAGATATAGACAAATGTATACATAAATGATCAGGATGAAAAAAGAAATCGATTAAGCCATGTCTGTCTGTCCGTCCGTCTGTCCGTCTGTCCGTCTGTCCGTCTGTCCGTGTACACGATAACTCGAGCAAAAATTGAGATATCTCAACGAAATTTGGTATGTAGGTTTCCCTTAATCCAAGGTAGGTTGGTATTGAAAATGGGCGAAATCGGACTTTAACCACGCCCACTTCCCATATAACGGTAATTTCCAGAAATACGAAAACTGCGATATTTTAGTAACTACTGAAGATAATTCACTCAAAATTGATATTTACAATAATTTTTAGACGAAAAATAAGAATATTATAAATTTTTGGAAAATGGGCGTAGCCACGCCCACTTATGGTTACATGTGTATATCTTGGTAACCGCTGCACCAATTTCTTCCAAACTTGGCACAGTTGTTGGCCTTCGTACAGCATAAAAAACCGCCGAAACTTTTTAAAATCGGACAATAACCACGCCCACATCCCATATAACGGTAATTTAGAGAAATACAAAATCTTCGATAAATCATTAAATATTGAAGCTAATTTATTCAAAATTGATGTTTGCAACAATTCTTTACCAAGAAATACGTTTATGGTAAAATTTTGGAAAATGGGCGTGGCACCGCCCATTTATGATCACATATAAGTATATCGGTAACCGTTCTACCAATTTGTACCAAACTCGGTATGGTTATTGTGCTTGCCACGTGTAAGCAAAACGTTGAAAATTATTGAAATCGGACTAAAATAACGGCCGCTTCTCATATAACGGTAAATTTAAGAAATGCTTGAAACTTCAATATTTCGAAATTGAAGGACGATAATTTACTCAAAATTGATACACCTCGGCTTACCATCTAGCGGAAGGTTTCGGAAGGGTGAAAAAACATATATTTAATACTTGCGCCGGGTATTTAATGTTTAAGTAAGTGTTTTACTAGAAACTCTCTCGATCTTTGCCAGCCCAGAGATGGCAAAGTATCAAACTTAAAAAAGTATTTATTTATTGCAAGCAATCACCATTAGCGCAATTCTTAATACCCATTTGCTACTGGACACAAACATTGCCCTTTCGCAGCCTATAGCCTCTACGCTTGCGCGCATGTCGTTCATCTATTTACAAAATTGTTAACACTTGTGTCTCTTGTTGTTTATTTGTTTATTTGTTGAAGTTTCCAAGCTCAAATTTTATGTTGTGACATAGCATAGTGCTTCTAAGTGCCCTCCAATAGCCCTTAGAAATATTTTTTGGTCTAATAACACTAATCTTGCTCTTGCGCTCACTTTACTTAAGGCAGTTAGTAAAGCAATGCTCGTCGACTGGAGTGAACAACAATATTGGGTGACAAGGTATCCCACGGTCTTAGAAATGGTGGCTGTAGTATAGATACGTCGGAAGGTGCTTAAGTCTTCTTACCTTACTTCTGAATGCGGTGGAGAAATCAGTCCGCAATCTGGGGATTGAGAACTTCAGACTGCAACGTTAAGCTAAGTAACGGAAAAGTCATTGGGCAGCCAGAACCACAGACCACAATTACGGGGGCGATCAGATCATATCCAACGGGAATGTAGAATGTCATCTATCAAGTATCACCGATTGATTTCTTTATTAAATAGTGTTAATCACAGAGTGCCCTGCGAATGAGGCAACTGAGTATGTGGCACATGGACGTAACCTGCACTCTTTCAAAGATCCAACAGCGAGCAACATTGCTATCTTATCAGATAGCTAGTCGGCGATCAAGGTTCTGCAAGTATCACCTCCAGCATATGTACATATGTAATAAAACAATGCAGACAATATGTTATGGTTTTAGCTTATAGACATTTCGTTGCACTGATCTAGCTTCCGGGACACAGCAGCACTCATGGCAACGAGATGGCCGACGTGCTTGCTAGAAACAAGTCAGCTCTGGATATTTCAGTGGCAGAAGAGGTTCTTTTGCCTTGGAGCTGCATATGTATGTATGTATATCAAGGACCGCATCTCTTAGCATTGGAAAAACGTGGCTAACAGTAGGTGAAAAGACCTTCAATCTTGCAGGATTTGTAGGAAGGAGTCTGTGGCCCTGTGTGCGCGTATAAGTGTAAATTAGAGTTGCTTAAACTCGCCACATCAACCAACGAAGCATTCAAGCGACAGAAATGTACATATGTACAAATTATGTATAAACAAAAAATCCACTAAAAATAAAAAGATTTTCAAGCAGTGCAACCGCAAAAATTGACGTGTGACCAAGTGACGCTTATCTAATCCATGCAGTTTTAAGTTTATTATTGTCGGCAGCGCTTGTTGTTTATGCACCTATGTATGTATGTACCTATGTATTTACATTTGCTTTATATGTAGTTATGTACATAAATACATGGCGATCGACGGCGAACTATGTATGTACTTTTTACTCGGATACAAACACACAAAAGTGAGATCAATAAACTCACCGCTGCTGTTCATGTGTTCTTGACGCTGCTGCCTACCCTGCCACTGATGTCGCGTATGTATGTGTAGAATCTACCTGGTAGATAAATCTGTGGTCATAAGCAATAACCGCCTAAGTCGACTTAAGAAAGCATTGAGTTATATATTCTATCGTATTCTGCAACCACTAGTCCATGTGTATGTGAAATCCCCATCTCGCCATCTAGGCTATTTAAAAAGTTAAAGACGAACATATTTTCAGTTTCCCCATAAGGTTAACATTACAATCCAACTGTTTAAAACGGGTTTTCTCGAATACAGCTTTTACGACTTAGGCGGTTATTGCTTATGACCACAGAAATATGAACATATGTATGTTTGTATGTAGGTTGCAAGAATTTGGTTAATTCAAATCAAAGACAAAGCAAAACAATAATAAAATACAATCGTAATAGGTTTGTTTCACACGAGCCCGCGGGTACCCAAAACAGTCCAGAAAGCGTTCCTCATGCTAGAAAAATGGGTAATAGAGAGCGAATACCTTCCACTTTTGGATCGTAAATGTCTTCTTGTTCGCGCCCGAAACAGCCCGGACTTTTTTTCCGGGCAGAAATGTCCAAGAAGTGAATTTGAAATAACAGCTGTTGTTTGTTTACATCCGATAATTTTATAAAAAATAAAATGGAAAATAGCACTAAAGGTTCAGAAATGTAGGTATTTGCTAATTTTATTAGCTATTTAAAATAAATACACATAAAATCATTGTTTAGAACTGATTTGTTGATTCCGGGCAGGAATGTAGTTTTTTGCGTTTCTCACGCTCTGGGCACTCTTGGCACGGGTTGACACATTTTTGACACTTGTGAGAAAGTAACTTATTTTTACGCTCTAATTACCGAAACAGCCCGGAGAGCGTGTGGAACAAACCTAATTGCAACGGAATTGCAATCTGAAGGCAAGCAAACACTGTGGAACATATAAAATGCATTGCATGCGTACATACATACATATGCACATAATAACATACATAAATATGAAAAATAAATAAGTAGCTGGCTGGTGATATCAACCAAACTACCAAAATACAGCGGCTGTGGTGATAATAGTGTGGCCACGGCAATGTTGAAGTCACAAGTCTCAACCACGTGACTGCTGGAATTTCACAACCTGAAATATGTACCCAGTTGCTTTGTACATATTTGCTTATTAGGCTGTGGCGACGATTGTAGGTCGAATGGCAAATTTTCACGCTCTGAAACTAATACCCATACATACATACAACAAATGCACCAGCAGTACTGCCATGTAAAAGAAAAGCCAATTAATTGCAATTAATGAGTAGGAAAAATTCTAAAGACACCGCAACGAACTTTTCGAATGGTAACATGCACATGTGACTAAGTACATGCATACATACATGAATAATTGTATGAAGATCAGTGTTGCCATTATATTTATACGGTTACGAAAGCAAACAGCCGGAGAAAATTTGGTTTAGCCGACAGCAGATTTGTTAGCCGTTTTGCAAAAAAAAAAATTGTCATTTTAGCCGATTTTGCAATAGGCCTTATTTTCTTAAAATTCAAATATATACATAAGCTTTCATTTTTACAAATTTAGTGACCCAAAATCTGTTAGAAATGGCTAACCTTATCTCGGAGAAAATTTTCATGTCGGACTCTGTCATGGCGCAATAAACAGGTGAAGTAAAAAAAGAGCTTTCACGCTTGATAAATTGAAAGACATTTTTTTTTAATCCGAAAAGTCTTAGCATACTATTAAAGTTTGAAGTATGCCTTTAGTAATTAGGGTTGCCAGACGTACTGCTTTTGGGAGTAAACGTACTGCTTTTTATTGCAATGTACTACAAAAAAAAATATGGAAATGTACTCCTTTTTTAGATTTGTACTTCTTTTGTACTCCTTTTTCCAGGTATTCATTTTTAACCGACTTCAAAGAAAGGAGAAGGTTATCAATTTGTCGGAATATTTTTTTTATGTATGCTACCGCATAACTTTTTTTTTAGGAAAGGTGGTACCTCAGAGTTGGTCTCATACTAATTTGATTTAGATTCGCTCATTGGATTATGAAGATATTAACGATAATCTTAAATTTTTATATGAGAATTGAAGTCGGCTTTGTTTTGTTGCTTAAACATTACTTGTTTATCATATACTTTGCCATTTGAAGTAAAAAAGTGTAACCACGGGCGTGGCCAGGTAGGTGCAGAGCATTCATTTAAAAAAAACTAGAAAAATATTAAATTAATTAAATGGCTTAAACTAAATTAAATTTCCGACTCGTTTTGGTGAACGGTTTGTTTGCCCGCGGCTGTCGCAAACGACTAGCCGGCGAACTCGCCGTCCGATAAAAAGCACAGTTTGCCGACGGATCGCAAAAACGACTCCCATGCAGCCCGCAAAAACGATATACTAGCGAACTGCAGAACGATGCTCAAAACTTATAGAAAGTATGAAGTAAAAGTACAGTTTTATACCCAATTTAATAAAAAAAAATTGAATATGAAGAATATTATGAATACTGAAAAAAAGATGTCGGTGTCTTAGTTTTCTGAGTACAAGTGTACATTGTGGATTCCATATTGTCATAATAAAAACGGTTTACTATCCAAATGAATGACTTTTATTTATAAGGACTTAGAGATATATAATAATGTAGGCGTGGAACTTGTCCAACCCAGACCGAAGGTTCATCAAAAAACTTGTGGGTTCGATGAAAAACGGATTCGTTTCGAGTTCACCCAAACGACTTCCCCAGAGCGACGTCGTCTTCGCCTTGTGGCAAATTGGGTTGCTACAATGTTGCGTTTGCAAAATATGTATGTATGATACTAATGAAACGACAGACGCATAAATTTCCATCGGTCCAGCAGTGAAAGTGCAGTTGATTATTGATATCTGATTGAATTTATGCATCGACACAACGCTTTCAACGCTTTGATCGACATTAAAAATGCACACGAACGTTTCGTAAGCGTTTCTCCACAGTCTGTGTGACTAACAATGGGTTGAGTTGTGGCGACGACATGGATCGACAGCACTCAGGAAACATCCGGCGTTTAA
The DNA here is from genome assembly GCF_001687245.7 of Rhagoletis zephyria. Taxonomy (NCBI): domain Eukaryota; kingdom Metazoa; phylum Arthropoda; class Insecta; order Diptera; family Tephritidae; genus Rhagoletis; species Rhagoletis zephyria. Next base: position 55,436 of record NW_016158155.1, read on the forward strand.
ACGTGACACAAACAATGAATAACAGACCCAATATAGTTAGTACAAAGAAACGTGAGCAGTCGTCGGGTGTAAAAATTTACCCAGAGAACCTTGAGCTTGAATCACTTCCAATATTCGTAAACACATTTCGCAGCCGATCGCTTTCATTCAGAAATAGAGCACAGTTGTACGAATCTGTATGTATGTATGTATGTGCACCCACATATGTTCGTATGTATATTCACAAAGATCAGAGCGATAAGATAGACTGAGAGCAAGTAACTATTTCTTGTATTTCTAGCGGAAAATTAATTAACTATTCATTGATAAGAAATTTTTAATAGAGTACTCGTATTGAGCATTCAGAAGAAAGTAACAGAAAAAATGTATACTGAAATCAGCTTCTTTTTCTTCTTCTTAATTGGCGATGTAACCGCCTAAGTGATTTTGGCCGAGTTCAGCAAAGCACGCCAGTCGCTTCTCTTCTATGCCAATTGGAAGCGCCAATTGAAGCCAAGTCCTTCTCCACCTGATCTTTCCATCGCAGTGGGGGCTTCTCTCTTCCTCTGCTACCACCAGCGGGTTCCGAGTTGAATACTTTCAGAGCAGAAGCGTCGGTGTCCATTTGAATAACATGACCAAGTCAGCGGAGCCGCTGTATTTTAATTCGCTGCATTATGTCCATGTCGTTGTAAAGCTCATACAGCCCACCGTTTAATCGTCTGCGGTACTCGCCGTCGCCAACGCGTAAAGGCCCGTAAATCTTCCTCAAAATCTTTCCCTCGAACACTCCAAGAGCCGCCTCATCGGATGTTGCCATTGTCCATGCTTCTTCGCCATATACCAGCACGGGCATGATGAGTGACTTATAGAGCGTGGTTTTCGTACGTCGAGAGAGGACTTTACTCCTGAATTGCCTACTCAGTCCAAAGTAGCACTTGTTGGCAAGAGTCATTCTGCGTTGGATTTCAATGCTGACATTATTATCTTATTAAATGCTGGTTCCCAAGTAAACGAAATTCTCTACTTTCTCGAAATTGTAACTGTCAACAGTGACGTGGGTGCCAAGGCGCGAATGTGCTGACTGTTTGTTTGATGACAGGAGATACTTCGTCTTGTCCTCGTTTACCACCAGACCCATGCGCTTTGCTTCCCTATCCAACTTGGAAAAGGCAGAACAGACTTCGCGGTTTTTGTTACCGATGATGTCGATGTCATCGGCATAAGCCAGCAATTGCACGCTCTTGTAGTAAATTGTTCCTGAGCGGTTCAGTTCTGCAGCTCTTATTATCTTCTCCAACATCAGATTAAAGAAGTCACATGAAAGGGAGTCGCCCTGTCTGAATCCCCGTTTGGTCGCGAACGGCTTGGAGAGGTCTTTTCCAATTCTGACGGAGCTGGTGGTATTGCTCAACGTCATTTTACACAGCCGTATGAGTTTTGAGGGGATGCCAAATTCAGACATAGCGGCGTATAGGCAACTCCTTTTAGTGCTGTCAAAAGCGGCTTTAAAGTCGACAAATAGGTGATGAGTGTCGATCCTTTTCTCGCAGGTATTTTCCACGCGTATTGTGAATATCTGGTCTATGGTGGATTTGCCAGGTCGTGAATGGCGTGGCAACCTTTCTTCTGGATTGGGCAGAGCACACTTAAATTCCAGTCGTCGGGCATGCGTTCATCTGACCATATTCTGACCAAGAGTTGATGCATGCACCTCTTCAACTCCTCACCGGCATAATCGAATAGCTCAGCTGGCAGACTGTCAAATCCAGCAGCTTTGTTGTTTTCAGCCGCATTATTGCTATTCGTACCTCGTCATAGTCAGGCGGTGGAACGTCGACTCCGTCATCATCGACTGCGGGCTCGGGTTCTTCTTCTCCACAACTTTCCGTGCTGCTACCATTTAGTAGGGCGGAAAAGTGTTCCCTCCATAATTTAAGTACGCTGTGAACATCGGTGACTAGATCTCCATTCTTGTTCTTACAGGAGTACGCCTTGGTCTTTAAACCTTCCGTAAGTCGCCTAACTCTCTGGTAAAATTTTCGGGCATTCTTCCTGTCGGCCAGATTTTCAAGCTCTTCGCACTCACGTATTTCAGCCTCTCTCTTCTTATTGCGGCAAATACGTCTCACTTCGCTATTCAGGCCCCTGTAGCAGTCCCACATAGCGTGCGTTGCGCCTGATCGCAGCGTGGCCCTGTAGGCGACATCTTTTTTCTCTGCAGGTTCCTGACACTCCTCATCGTACCAGTTGTTTTTTCGGGCTCGCTGAAATCCGACGACTTCTTCGGCAGCGGTACTTAATGAGCGGAAAATGTTGTTCCACTGCTCTCATATGTTGGTTTGTTGAAGAGTGGTCTCTGAAATCAGGTGTGAGAGTCGAGTAGCGAAAGCGCTGGCTGTCTGTTGTGATTGCAGCTTTTTGACGTTAAGCTTTCCTTGCATATTTGGGCGCACATTTTTTGCTGCACAGAGGCGGGTGCGTATCTTGGCTGCAACAAAGATAGGGGTGAACGACAGTATTCGGCGACGGAGTCTCTCTCCCACCACAAATCCAGCCGAATTTGCGCTCCTTTACATGGCAGCTGTAGTATACGTCGCAAGGCCCCAGGCATAGCTTGCCTTGCCCCGTCCCACGCATTTCTTGGATGGCGGTGATGTCATCTTTTGTCCTTACGAGGACATCAACCAGCCGGGCAGAGGCACCGGACATTCCAGGTGCATGCCCTCAAATCGTAGTCCTTTAAACGTCTGCCGTGGTCGTCATCATGCTGCTTCACTGGAAGTGGTTATTACGTGGCGGGTCCCGAACCCAAGACACAACCCATTGCTGGTTCGGGGGTGATTTCGCAACCAAATATATTTTTATATAGCGAGCCGCTTGCTCCATNTTACGTGGCGGGTCCCGAACCCAAGACACAACCCATTGCTGGTTCGGGGGGGATTTCGCAACCAAATATATTTTTATATAGCGAGCCGCTTGCTCCATGCAGACACCCGCTTGCAGTCGCACCTACTGGGGAACAGACGCTGCAGACTTCAGTGAGCCCTTAAACCGAATAGGCCGGAGTGGCCCCACCGAAGCTCCCTCTCTTTCTGCGGTGATCCAAGGCTCCACTCCTATTGGTTACCGCTTCTTGCACATGGGTTGCTCACGTTGCCCAGAGTGCGCATCACCTTCATATTCGTAATTATTCAACTCCGTGTATTCGTCTTCGTATTCGGTGATTATTCGTATTCTTCTTCGTTGTCGTCTTGTATTCGTCATCATATTTAAACTTAGCAGAATTATAGTGAGCGGTATAGCGCTTTGAAATCTCTTTCGTATTTCAGAAATTTGCATTATCTACTCTTAGTATTACCTTAAGTTTCGGTATTAGTATTCGTGTTCGACTTCGTATTCAGCTTCGGCTTCGTGTTCGTTTTCACATTTGTCTTCAACTTCATTTACGTATTCGTTTTGTCTAAGTTTTCGCGTTCCTACTCTTTATCGACTTTACTTTCGTATTCGTATTCATATTCGTCTTAGTATTTACGTTCATATTCGACTTTGTATTCATCTTTGTATTCGAGTTGACCTTCATATTCGCCTACGTCTGCGTATTCGTAGTTATTCAACTTCGTGTATTCGTCTTCGTATTCGATGATTATTCGTATTCTTCTTCGTTGTCGTCTTTTATTCGTCATCATATTTAACTGCGTATTCGCATTCAAATTAGTCTTCGTATTCCTATTCGACTTCGAATTCGACTTCGTATTTTAATCCGTATTCGTCTTCGTTCCGTTCCGTCCTCGCATTTTTCCCTAAATTCGCCTTCCTATTCGTCTTGGTCTTTGTAGTCCTGTTTTTTCCGTCTTCAGTTTTATCATCGCTTTCAACATCACATTCGTCTTGGTATTCGACCTCTTTTTCCAGACTTCATGTTGGTTATTGCCGTCTTATTTGTATTCTCATTCATAGTCGTCTTGTGTTCGTTTTCATTTTCGTATTTTTCTTGGTATTCCTTGCTGAATACCTTTTCATATTCGTCCTCGGATTCAGCTTGGAATTCGACTTAGTATTCGTCTTCGTATTCGTTTTCATATTTGGTTCCGTATTCGTCAGAGTTTTCGTTCTCGTATTCGTCTTCGTGTTCCTGTTTTTTTATCTTGTTCAGTTTTCCTGTTGTTTTTGTTTTCGGAACTTCGAAGATAGAACTAGTAAAGTCCCCAGTGCCCCCTATGTACGTCTGCATGTCTACTATTGGTAGGAAATGGGGCATAAAACAACGAATAGTACAAAGGATCCCTACTTTAGGCGGACAGGATTGCAGACGGGTTAAATGTTTCGAATAAATGGAGGTACCCGATAAAACGAAATAGCTACACACGTCATATGGATATTTTATTTAGTATAACAACAGAACCCATGCACTTCTAAAATTAGAACGCTACCAATGCCATCTGGCGACATAAGTCATTACGAGCCACTGCCTTATGGAAATTCACGTCTGCAAAATGGGCTTTCCGGCGAACGACTACTGTCTCAGCTGTGTGATATTTTCGACTGTTCAGACCTATGGTCGAGGAAAATCTGCGACCTCAAAAGCTAGCTGGTTATATTGCTAGGAAAACGGTATCACAGCGGATCTTCTTTGACATAAGTGTGCCTCCAATCGAGACTGATCACTTCCTTGTGGCGACTTCCACATTTATCTGGGTTGGCGGAACAGGTACGTTTTTCCTCAACAGCTGAACCGCTTCCTTCTCCTTTTGGAACAACTCCTTCTCCATCACTGCCAACATCTGCCCAACTAACCGCTTCCGTTGCTGGTGGAATCTTCGGCACTTCCCCTAAAACCAACCGTCTGCTGCAGTACTGGTTGTCGCAACCAACCTTAAGTGGCACTTTCCTGTCACGATATGTGAAGATCATTCTATGGAGGTCAATCTTCACGCCTTAGCCAAGTAGGAAGTCCAGGCCGATGATGACTTCATTCACAATGTCTACCACTACAAACTTGGTGTACGAGGCCACACCGTCGATTATTACCCCACATAGCACTTCTCCTAACACTTGGGTGCGGTCACCAGTTGCAGTCTACAGCTTTGCTCCAAGTAGCGGCTTCACATAATGAGTAGCCACCTCAGGTCGAATAATGGAATGTGATGCTCCAGTATACACTGCTATCACTCGCTCCTGCCCATTCATACATCCACCAACAGTGAGACTGCTCGCTTTCCGGCCAATTTGTGACACTGAGATTATGGGCCCTTCAACGGCTAAAGCCAGAACGCGGCCCTTCCTGCTCCTTCAACCCTGCGTTTGCGTTCTGCTGAATTGTTGAGCCCACTGGAACTTGTTCTGCAAGCGCGGGCGAAGTGCCTGGCTTCCCACATTTAAAACATTTTCCAGAGCCATTTTTTTTTCTCGCCCGGCAGCTTGGTTATCTTCTTCAGCATTTCATTTGTCTCGACCGGGGTGCCCACTTCCACTCGATGGGCTTTGTAGTTGGTCTACTTAGTATTGCTGCCGTTTCACGCGTCTGGGCTTACTAGAGGGTTTCAGCAAATATTTGCTTTGGATACGCATACGTCTCCCGCTTGGTATACATGTCCCTTATTCCGTTGATGAACGTCTGAATTTTTACCCTTTCGAGGTGCTCATCAGATGCGTCCCCAATTGCCAAGTGGGCCAACCTATCGATTTCTGAGGCGAATTCCTGTAGAGTCTCGTTGAATTTTTGGCAGCGATTGTACAACTCCATCTAAGTAGATCTGTCTCCCAAGCTCGCTACGATAACGTCTTTCCACTGCACCCATTGATGCATCGTAACTGTTCCTTTCACAGTCAGGAATAGTCTGCAAGATTTCCGCTGCAGGTCCTTTTAATGCAACGAACAATGCAGCGGATTTGTCCTCCATGCTCCAATGATTTGCTGTAGCTGTCTTCTCGAACTGGAGCTTGAAGACTTGGACCCGTCATAGGACGGAGTTTTTACTTTGAGAGCGTTCGTCGAAGTGGCTGGACGATTGAACTGAAAATCTCGGAGGCGACCTTGAAACTCTTTTACTTTAGCCTCAACTTTATTTTTAATTGGCTCTTAGATTTTGTCTTGCCGCTCCTCGATTTTATTCTGCCTCTCTTTGAGTTCCACATTATCTTTGACTAAATCCTGCCGAAGCTGTGTGATCTGTGCTTATAGCTGAGACAACATGCGTGTTTCCTGCACTTGCAGCTGTGATGAAATCTGCAAAGACATCTGCGACATGGCAGCTAATAACGTGTGCATGCCCATAACTGTTGATGGACTAGGAACCTTTTGCTGTTGTTCAACCTTCTCAGATGTCTGCTGCGCATCCTTCGACGAACAAGCAGCCTCATCCATCTGTTCGTCCTTCGTGGATGTCGCATCGTCCTTGCGATGGAATTCGTATTTGTCAACGTCGAAGCCTTCCTTTTCCATAGCCTCTCGCAGCTGAGGTTGCTAATTTCGCTTCTCCAACTCCTGTTTGAGTTTCAGCTCTTGAATTTTTGCCATCTTCAAAAGTTTATCCTACGGGATTTATTTAACCACGATAACCAATGAACCAATTAGAACAGATCTGACCGGTTGAGAAGCAGCCATTTGTAATAGCAATTGAGAAAAAAGTGTGTGACGTTCGTAGTTCTGAGGTTTGCTATTTCTGTTTTGCTTCTTTCTTTATGTGTATTTTGTCGCTGGTTTATTTCAGTGATTTTTAAGCGATTTTCAATAAATTTTTTGTGCAAATGTAATTCAAATGAAGTGCGCGGTGATTGGATGCAAAAATACGTACAAATATAATAAATTGGTTAGCACAAACATGTGCTACAAAATTGCTTGCATTTTTTTCTTAATGCTTCGTCTTCATATTCTTTGTTTTCTTTCCACAGAAAATGGCATGGCGCCGAAATTACAAACGTCAGCCAGAAAATTACTTTTTTCTTTTGCTTCTTCTTGTCAGATCTTGTGTAGTTGGATCATGACGATANAAAATTGCTTGCATTTTTTTCTTAATGCTTCGTCTTCATATTCTTTGTTTTCTTTCCACAGAAAATGGCATGGCGCCGAAATTACAAACGTCAGCCAGAAAATTACTTTTTTCTTTTGCTTCTTCTTGTCAGATCTTGTGTAGTTGGATCATGACGATAACCAAATTACAGTACAATTAACTTTATTGTACAACAAACACTTTACAATACTGTTTTATGCAATAACAACAATTAATAGTTAAGCTTTNAGAAGAGAAATGACTGGCGTGCTTTGCTGAACTCGGCCAAAATCGCTTAGGCGGTTACAGCGCCAAATAAAAAGAAGAAGAACAATTAATAGTACTTGTTAAGGCAATTAAAACACTTTACAAAACTCGATATCACAATTTATCTCTGTTTCACAACTCACTTGTAGCTCATGATGCAATAATACCACCTTGTATTAGTGCATCATGCTTGTAGCTTGCTGATTCGCTTCTGACTGAAGCTGATGCCATCTGTAAAACTTTGTAGCTATGCATGACATTTATAACTTTGCCAGAGAAAACAATTTTGTACCGCTTTTTTACTAGTCAAAGTTGCTGTGGATTTCATATATTTTGCTTTAAAATTATCAGCAATTAAGTTTTATGTTTCTGCATGAAAACTCGAATTTGGACGAAACAAAATAAATATTAAACTGGCTGATTGTCAAAGCGCGCAAAAAGATGGGAGTTGGCATGCTTTGTGCATTTTCATACAATTCATCTTATCTGTCAAAGCGAATCTGTCACGTAAAGCGAAGCAAAAGTTTTATGTGGCATCAGCTTGACTGTAGCTAGCTAACTTTCAACTAACTCACTTCGCTGTAGTGGCACTCATGGCAACTCTAGAACGTTCTGAAGTTTATCATTTATTCTCTTTCTCTCACTGTTCGCAGTATTCATACATGAAGCAATAATACAAGGTGGTATCAGTTGTGACAGCTCGATTTGGCACTGCCGTAGTTCAGTAGAATGAGAAGAAAAACGGGAAGAAATGAATCCCCATATGGGGGAAAAATATAAAATTTCACATTTTCTCCTTAACAAAATTTGCTTTTTGATAGTATATTCGTTATGAAATGAAATAAAATAAGATAAAATACCTTTTTAAAAAAACAAAGTGTGGATACTGAAAAAAAATAAAAAACATTCAACTATATTGATGGGCAAAGAATAGTTAAAGAAGTAACACTGTTTCACGTAAGGCAGTCAATATGGTGGAATTCATAGACAATTTTTTGACAGGCGATAATCGCCTGCAAAAGTTGACCTGCTGTCTATTTTGAGGCAAGCGATTTTTGAATCACTATTTGTACGTGCGATTTTTCTTAGGCAATGTTGAATCTCATGTAAATCCAGTTTTAGTAAACGAGTATGTGTATTGAAACTTGTAGGGCTCTGTCACACGATCAGCAATTATCACGATATTTGGATCGCGTACCATATTGATATCGCGAACGAATGCTACATGTTCAAAATATTTTGATAGGTTTTAAGCGCCGAGAGCGAATCTGTTTTTGAAGTTCGCATTATGAGAGTACAAGAAATTTATTGACAGTATTGCGATCCGCGATCCAGATTTAATTTTTTTTTGTGATATGGATCACGATCCATCAATATCGTATGCTAAACCGTCAATAAAAATCGTGATACTAGAATCACGTCAATAAATGCTAGTGCTTGTTCGTGCAATGTTCAGGTTATGTTGATAGCTGATATCTCCTTGTTTGTTGACACTTTGTCCATCTGGCATCAACGATAGTTTTAAAAAATGGCGTAATAACGGCTGTCAAAGAAGGCAAAACGCAAGCGTCGAGGAAAATTCAGTAATTTTTTACCATCACAAATAAAGTGAATTCTGTAACATTCTATATGTATATTGATTAGAGAAAATGTAAGTTCAACGAAAATCCAAGTGCTTGCAATAAATATTGTGTTTTTAACCTTGTATTTATCAAGTGTTAAAGCTGTGTAGCTGGCATATGCAAGCATACATATCCATACACAATTGTGTGTAGATTGTGCATTTGTGCATTATGTGGTCACAGGACCCATTTTAGAAAAGTTAATTGATTATATACACATACGTGGAAACATTACGTATTATTAATTAAAGTATTACAATGTGTTCTCAATACAGGGCTGCTGATCGCTTCAGATTAAGCGAGTTTTCTGAATTTCTTGACGATACTGATGGTCATCGTTTGGCGCAGTTTTTGCAGAAAAAGGGTGGGACCGTACGTCCTGGTCGTGTGAGAATATTCGATAGTGAGCCTGAGCATTTTAGCTTAAATGTGCGTATAAAACGGGTAAGTTCGCCACCATCACCTCCCACGGCATCATCTGGTGAAAATGAGAAAACGCAGCATTCGAATATAGAGCATAAAATTAGTAAAGAAAAAATTGAAGGAGATCCAATAGATTTGCCAATCGGGCATGTAACGGAGAACTACGTTTCAGCATCAAAAACAATTCAAACGGCGGCTGCAACAGAATCTGAAAAAACTTGCAATATTAATCAGGCGGCAGATTGCAATTTTGTTCGAGTAATAGAGCATAGCTGTAGTATACAAACGCCAGAAATACCAAGAACACAGTCACGAGCGCCCAGTTCATCATGTCAACCTGCACTAAATTTACCAAACCAACAGCCAAATCACTCTCAATTATCGTCACGAAAACTAGAGCTGGAAAATAATAGACTACCCGCAGTTTCTGAAAATGCGTTACAATCAGAAATGTTTGAACAAACGGAACGACCTGCATCGCCACATCCAGAGCCAACTTTGCAACCGTTACAATGTGTCATAGAACCACAAAGGAACTGTGATAGTCCAACTACTAATTCGAATTCACAACCTCGCAATCTTCGGCCGGTAATGCCGCAATCACCGCGATCGCCACTAACAAACTTGATTCGTAGTTGTGGCGTTAACACTGCAGACCGCTTGCGACGTCAAGTACTAAAGCGGTTATCTACTACGGGTAACAGCGGCAGGCGTACACTTCTCAAAGAGTTCGAAAGCACACTCAACTCAACAGAATTTGTAAGTTTATATTAAAATAAATTTATGGCCACATAAATAAAAGCTATTTCTTTATTTAAGGCCCCTGAAATATGCAGTACACCGATGCATCACACACCAATAGAAAACTTGCAAAGAACTCCAGGGCGACATACTAAAACACCATCTATTGTTCAATCGGTTGAAATGGTCGGTGACCCAGTGAATGAGGCTCTACAACGATCAATTAATATACATTTGAGTCAACATGAGCAGCCACTTACAAAAAATATGGTGGCAGCACTCGAAGAGACCTTAAAAAAATTGAACGAGATTGAAAATTCGCGAGTGCAAAGTGAGGCAGTAACTAAGGCTGGCTCAAATATCACTGTGTTACCAGGGACTCAAGAAATAATACAGCAAGCACAAGCTAACACATCAGAAAATCATCGCTCAAATATAAGTAATGCGCCAGCCACTCACGAGTTGCTTCAAGAAGTACAAAAGGCACTTCAAGACTTGCGAAATTCACTAGTACAGGCACCAAAAATTGTTATACCAGTGAATCAGACATTTAATAACGCTTCAGCACAACCTGAAAACCAAAATAAGGAATCGGCGCCAGGAGGTGGTAGTCAGCAACATGATGAACCGGCGCGTCAGCAAATTCTAAGTAACACTGTGGAACACTGTATTCCCTTACAATCTCATGCCGCATACTCACAATCGATTGCCTCGGAAAACCTTCCCGGTTCTGAATCGATTATGGAAGCCACGCTTAACACTAGCATTTCCAAAAACCCGCACACTTTCGTTAATCATCCGACATTTATCAACTCACGTACTATAAATTCCAATATTGCAACAGAATCAATAAGGAATATGAATTCAAATAGCAAACATAACCGAACGAGCAGCTTTGTAGCCCGCAAAACGTTGACCAATCAGAATAGCGTGCACATTGAGGAAGGTGTGGAACCATTAAAAGAGCATAGCCGTAAAGACCATCGTAGCCCTATGCGACCAATAAATCAAGCAAAATTTACTGACAACAATCGTACTACCTCGCAAAAAAAGTTGCCTTTGGTCATGAGCGAAAACTCATTAGGAACCCATTTTCAAAGTGAAGCTGGGCGCAAGGCACATTCCACCCATACAAGTTTTGCAAATTTTACACCACTAAATATAGACGAGGCAAGTGTGAATAAGGCAAGCAAGAATAAAATTAGTTCAGTACATACATCTAGGCGCCTCAACTGTACAAATAGAAATACTCTTGAAGAATCAGCTACGGCTAGATTAGCCAGGCTTTCAGCTACTGAAATGCGTACATCCCCGTTGATAACTGAGGACGAAGATGACGAAGAGCTCGATTATTTAGTTATCAAAAAGCGTTGTGTACGCCAAAGTGGTCCACTTAACCTTGCCTCCGAAAAGCCAAAGCCGGACGTACGAAGTCGACGCACAATCAAGCGTAACCCATCAAAGCGTCGTTTGGCGTACTCCAAGCTCGCGTCTCCTTCGATTACTAGTGATACAGATCGAGACTCTGGACCACCACCGGCGCATCCTCTCAATTTACAACACGCTACTTGTGATCCTTATAAAACACAAAAACGATTAAAACGGCCATTGAATAAGCCACCAAACACGCCAAAAAATGGTGAGATGTTTGCCGACGAATTGAAGGCGCACCTAGCACGCCTTACAAATCATGAAATACTTGACCTGCGCAAACGTAACTCACTGGGTCAAGCGCTAAAAGCTCCATCACGCTTAAGAAAATCTGCTGCTGGTGACAAGCAAACATTGCAGGAGCAATTACAAATTGAAGAGCAAATTCAAATGGAAATTTTGCGTCGAGAACTATTGGGGGAAGCGGAGGGATTACGTTTGGAGGTTGAGCAGACGGATCAAATTCAAAGCGGAAGTGAATATGAACGAGTCACCACTGATGACATGATTTTTAATGAATTACCATCAGCACCTGCAGCATTTAAGGATGATGATGCTACCGCAACACAGCAAACCTTCTTCCAATTGACGCGGAGAACTATACGCAATTCGTCTCTTTTAGATGATAACAGCAGCGAACAAGTATCGTTCCTCCCTCCGACGCCAAGAGGCAATCGCTCATCACAAGGGAAAAAATCTCGTAAAAAGAAGGATGTGCCATTGGTAAGTAAAAAAAAAAAACATAAATACAGAAAGCTAGCAGAAATGTACTTTTGTGAAGCTGTGTTTTTAATTGCTAGAATTTTATATACCTGCTGTGATAGCTTGGGGTGTAGAAAATTTCAGAAGTCGGAACCGTTTACCAAGTTATTTTCAAGGATCTTGTAAAAAACTATGCGGGTTACTTAACAAAAATAGTGCAACTTATTTATTTAAAAAAATGATGTCTTTAATTTACAATTTGTTTGGCAAGCTGATAAAAACACACTGAATTTTTCCACAACACCTTTGAAAACCACTTCATTATATTACATGCATACATATGTTTATTTTATGTTTATTTGTATCGTTTTGAAATTTTTTATTTTAGTAAACAATTAAATATTAAAAAAATATTCATATATACTAAATATCTTTTAGACTGAAACAAAAAAACGTTATATTGCAATACAGAAAAAAATTGAAAAACGTCGCCAATCAAACCTGTCTAAACGTTCGCTGTACACCAAAGGGGAATCTGGATCTGAAGAAGACTTGCATGCTGGAAAGGTGCCTTCCGAGAAGGAGAATCATCCACAAACGCCACCGTTATTAGAACCCATACGGCCCCCACCTGTAATTTCGCCAATATACCACTTGCATGTACCATCGCCGCCACCGCCACTTGTTGCTTCACGAAACTCTTGGCGTGCTCAATCAATCACGACAGCTTCGCCACCAATAGCGCCGTCATCAATGCAAGAATGTGTATTGCCACCTGCACCGTTTTTGGATAATAGTGCTGAGAAAAGCCCGACAAAAACAACCAATGAAATACAAGTGGCGCAACAACAAACGAAAAACGATGATGCAGTATTCAAAAAACCAACAATGCCTGCACCGCGTGCTGCTCGCAAACTAAGGAGCAGCACAAAGGCAAAGAAGGCAGAAACATTAGAGGTGGCTGACAGTAGTGCTACTGATTCTACCGATACGCAGCCTTCGGATGAGCCTGAAGGTGAGTTTTAAATCTTTGTAAGTACAAAAATATTAAAATTTATTACTAAATGATCTTAGGATTACGACGATCAAAACGTGGACTGGTGCCAAGAAATGATCCTCCCTTTCTGCAAAAGTTGGTGGAAGCAATAGAAAGGAGGAGCTACATTTCAAAAATGAAAAGATTAGAAAAGTCTAGATTATCAGAAGCCGCTAATACTATAAGCAGGCCAATCGCTTCAAGCACGGTTAGAAAAACCACTGCAAAAGCTAACAGTCGCGGCAATAAGAAAGCTGCAATCAACCCAGAACGTAATTTTAGTTACCTGGGCGATACAAATACAACATCTAGCACGACCAGCTTTGCAAGCTGTATTTCGAAAAATGATGTGAATGGGCTGCGGCCGATTATAGAAACGGTATGCGAATATCATGTTGACGTTGTCGCGGCAGAAAAGGCAGCAGCTGGTGCACAATCAACGAGTGTTAGTGAGGTGCCGGCAGCCAGCACTAAAGAAAAGACATCCACAAAGAAAACGGTATGCCGGCCAAGGAAAGGTACAACCTATGTGTTGCAATCAAACGCACATGTAGTGCCGAAACCAAAGGCTAGACCGAGGAAAAATTCGGAAGGCGCAAAAAACAAAAAACATAAGCAACAAGTAACCGAAACAGAGAAAGAGTTCCAAGCAGAAGCAGATGCACTACCTGAACCTATTGAACTGCCTACGAGCAGCCAGGCTGCAAGCGAAGCGAGAACCACAAATCGATCTGTCGTCTTGGAGTGTAGCCGCGTTTATTTGCCTCCACCGCCGCCCTTGGATAAACTCAATGAGATGTTTGACCAGCTAAAAAATAAAGCCAACAACTCAAGTGATGAGACATCTGGACAGGAAACGCCTACCACCACCGACGACACATCGTCAGCGACAATAAGCAGAAATAGAAACCGGAAATTACGTGTGCGTTTGCGACGCTTAAGTGATACCACTCCAACCACAACATCAAGAAATGTATCGAGCCCTACGTCGTCAATACGAGCTTCAACTTCGAGTCAAACTACAAACGATAATGAGTTGTTGACTTGGCTTAAGAATGTATCGCATCTGCAGTCTGAAAATAACCATGACCACGTTTTCATGGACATGCGACCTTGTAAGTTTTATAAAGTAAAATACATTGAATATATGTAGCTGATACAAACAAAAATAAATTCTATCATTTTATTAGCGACCGCTGGCAGATTGTACTTTACCGATTTAGATGGTATTGATTATGCATTCTACGATACGGAAGAGATAACTAGTTTGGGTTATTTACGCTTTAAGCCGTTGCAGTGCAAACCATTGAAGCGAACTAAGAAATATCATTTGGTAAGTGACAGTTGATAAGTTTTTCTGTATGATTTTTCACCACTCCTATATATGAAAGATTTCCCACATCAATTGCAAATAATTATATTTGTTGTTATACCAATATTAAAATTCCCGAAATAGTTTTTGAGGAATCGGCAGAAGTGAAAATCCGTAATTTTTTTTATGTAGACGCAACTGGCGTGGGAACGAACAATGAAGTTAAACAGTCGGTTGATTTAGTTTTACTTCCATGAATTTTTAAATTTAACCGAAAGAGTTTTTCAATAGTTTTTTGAAATACTTATTTTCCTTTCTTCTTCAGCACTTTGTTGTACTTGCGGGCAAATTTCAAATTGGCACCGAGCGCGAACATGGCACATTTGGGATTGGCGATATGGTTGCTATCAACATCGGTAAGTTTAAAAAAGGATAACTATTTTTAAATTTTCGCTTTTATAAAAAAATGTATTAAAATATTTTCTTTCTTTCAGGTTGCCGTTATAAAATCACTAATTTAGATAATGACGTTGCTATTTTAATGGTCATTAAAAAGTAGTGGAAATGCGTTTGCGAAAAGCATTTAATTAATACCCCGGTGCATTCACAGAGAAAGGGCGAGTTCCAAGTTGCATGTTGTTTTGTATTGATGTGAAATATATACACAATATATACAATGTCAGTAGAACAACTTTGCTGTTTTGTTTCAGTTTAAGCATAATAAAAATTAATCATGCGCGGTATGCTCGATTCATGCGTATCTGCAACGCATAAAATGCAAATCGGATACATTGCACAAATACAAAGCAACATGCAACTTGGAGCCCGCCTAAATATGCATTGAAATTATTACATATATAATATTTCTTTTCTACATACGAATGTATTTTTGTTCAGTTTTTCTTTTGTAATTAGCTTTAATTGTAGTAGTGTAGTGTCCTCAAGCAAATTGCCGCATCCATTTGCACTTTTGTTTCCATATGAAGCATACGTGCTAAATAATTTTGTATGTGTGCACTGTAATAATAAAACGAAAATTGTTATAGCACACTATTTTCTTGTTATATACGCTGCATCTATTTTCTATTAAATATTTTTTTTTTCGATTTCACTCAAATAAAAGTTGGTTTTGTTACAAATTGAATTTTTGGTACATTTAGATGTTAAGTTGCTGGAAATTGCATTGTATTCGCTTAACATACATACTCAAAAGAAAAAGGAATATTTATTTTATAGCGATGGCGTATAGACAGTATTGGCTCGTATGCATATTTGCTTTATTTAAATATCAATTGAGGTATTCACAACGGTGTCGTAAGTATTTAATTGTTGTATGTCGTAAACTTTAAACAGCTTAAAAAATATTAAGAGGGCTTTCAAGGAACCATAAAAGTTATATGAATTTTCGTGTTAAAAATATATGTTTGTGGTTTCTAGTCTTCTAGAAATTTATTTAAGCTTTTAAAGTTTAGGACATACAACAATACGACGCCGTTGTTAGTACAGTAGGCGCTGCAAATTAGAACCACTCTGCTTTTAAGGTAATTATAATTTCTGATATATTCTAATTTCTGAACGTTTTTTTATTCGAATAATAATTGAAAATTGATTAAATTTACTTAAAAAATTACAATAAAACTATTTTTTCACTTCATTTAATTTAATAAAAACAAAACCTAACAATCCAGTGCAATACATGTAACATGTATTTTTTTTTAATTAAAAATACATACATATATGGTTGCATTAAATTAAAAAAAGCGGGTAACACACATAAATTGCTGATACCCCTTTTTAGTTCTATTTTGTTCAAACAAAATACAAATAAATAGGGGTTTTCCTGTGGTCAAATCAAAACAAAACATTTAATTCTAATTTCAAAGCGTTTAATGTTTCACTAACGCTAATTCTAGTTTCTGGAAGATTCGAATTTCTGAGATTTCTAATTTGTGAGCATCTACTGTATTCCAAATGAGTATACATAATGTTTTATATTTTTTTGTTAATTATATTAAGACGATCTTGGTCTTTTGCTTTGTTTTTTGCAAAATTTTGGTGTAAAAACTCAAAATCATCATTATTTATTTTTTTATGTACCTAATCCGGACTATTCAATGGCATAAAATATAGNAGAGCGAAATACACCACACAAGCGGTTTGACAAACCAAGCGAAATTTCCCTTTGCTTCAAGCCATTTGTGCTGTGTATGGGGGTGTTTGAAGGTTTGACAAACCGCCGTCAAACCTTCAAACACCCCCATACACAGCACAAATGGCTTGAAGCAAAGGGAAATTTCGCTTGGTTTGTCAAACCGCTTGTGTGGTGTATTTCGCTCTTAAGAAACCTCTACGACTTTACTAAGGGGATATGAATGTACATATACACAAATAATTCATATTAATGTACACATAATAAAGCTTGCTTCGAAGAATGCATTTTTAATAATAGCCACTGAGGTCGCCAAGGACAAACTTGTGTTGTGCACAGAGGTCGAAAATATCCCTTTCCTACTTTGAAAGTGTCCCAAAATAACCGTCACTGTTTAATAGAAAAAATAACCCATAAAACAGAACAGGGGATTATTTTTTGTAGATGTGTGCTCCTCTCAGTGGGAAAGGGTTATTTGCATATCTTTTTCCGTTGCTATTGGGACACGGACACTAATCGCTGGAAAAGGAAAAATAAGTGTTAGGGCGCGGTTACCCACGAACATGTGCGCAGGGTACCGTAGAAGTGCGTAGAAACAGATCAAATTTGCTGTTGATAGAGGGATATATACAATGTCAACGTCACAGTCATGCAATGGCAAAATATCGATAATAAAATCGATAAAAACTCGATAGAAATAACGATGACAAAGTCGATAACATTATAGATAACAAAATCGATAAAAATATCGATACCCAAATCGATTGCAAACTCGATAGAAATATCGATAACAATCGATTACAAACTCGATAAATATATCGATTATTATGTCGATAAGTCCCGAAATCCCGAAGTAGTTCCCAGGTTGAACCTCTGTGACTATATCATTTTCTTTATAATTACCTTTATTTTAATTTTATGTTGAATATCGTCATCGTTAGTAAAAGTGACGATACGGCCATCGTCAGCCGTGTTACTGATGCGCTGACGATCGTCGACGATGAATGAATTGAGTTATTTATGCTATCGTTTTCTGCAACTACTATTCCATGTGTATTTGAAACTCTCATCTCGTTAACTACACTATTTAAAAAGTTATTGATGCAAATATTTTGGTTTCCCCATAAGGTCAACATTACAGTCGAAATCTGTTAAGCGTTAAGCGAAGCGCACATTAGCGCGATTCCATCGTTGCGAATACGTTGCGAATTCGGCTGTTAACTTCGAATCCGCAAACGTGCGCACACTTGAGCGATTTTTTCGCGTCGATTTCCGATGTACAATTCACTCAATTTTCCCTTTATTTCGTGTATTTTCGCACTCGGCGTGCCCAAATCGTACAAAATACTATTATTACGAACGTTTTTATTAGTTTTTGTACATTACACGTTTTTTTTTCTTTGCCTTTATTGCTGTGACACCTTTCTTCTTCTTCTTTGACGCCTTCAAAACGCTGCAAGCCGCGTTTCGAACGCGTCAATAAAGAGGAACATTGAATGTTCGAAAAATTCGCAGCGACGGAATCGTGCAAGTGTGCGCTAGCGCATTAAAATGTATGGGTAGCATTGTTGTAATTTTTGGGCTTGCGGATTCGCAACGACAGAATCGCGCCAATGTGCGCTTCGCTTTATTCTCGAATTCAGGTTTTTCGACTTAAGCGATTATTGCAAATGACCACAGATGTGTCTTTATCATCATATTCCCCTTCACATTTGCCTTTATATTAGTAAAATTTTTAAATTTACCTTGATCTTAAATTTTGCATTTATCTCTACGCATCTTTGTTTTTGTTTTTATTTTTACCTTTGCCTTTATCCTTTTCTTTATCAATAAAATAACTGCGGTTGTGATTGCAACTCGAACAAGCCCTTTATTTGCGTTGCCAGTGGCTGAAATAGTATTACGGATGGCAACTGCATTTCTATGGAAATTTTGATTCAGAAAATTTATTTTTTCAACTGGTTCTGCAGCTGGTTTTCACACAAGTCTTGCTTGCTGGTACCTCAAAATTCCATTATCTTTAACTATTCATAATAAATATATATTTTAATTTCAGTGGCGTTGCGCATCGGCAACCCAACTGAGGTTGCGTTATACATAATCGACCCATTAGACCCCGAACAAACAATAGGTTTGTTCGTCGAGCAAAAAATTTGTACGAATTTGTACGAATTATCACGATTTTTGCCCAAATCGCGTTCGTGCAGACCAAAAAATTATCCAACACTCAAAAATTGTGAGAGCAAAGTGACAGTTCTCTTGGAGAGAAGTTGCAAATTCTTGCTGGAAAAAATTTTGCCAGCAAGAATTTG
This sequence comes from Rhagoletis zephyria, assembly GCF_001687245.7. NCBI lineage: Eukaryota > Metazoa > Arthropoda > Insecta > Diptera > Tephritidae > Rhagoletis > Rhagoletis zephyria. The sequence continues at coordinate 74,402 of NW_016158155.1, forward strand.
CAAACACGAAAAACATGTGGTTGTGGCGCATGGTTGCATTTTTGTCTACAATAATTTGAATAAATTAGTTCGTTAAATTTAAAAATTTATAAACACGAGCGATTTTTTATGAAAAAAGGAAGCAAATAATTGTTGATATAATTAATTTAGTTAATTCCAATGATTTGAACTTAATTCGGCTGAAAAAAATGGTATTCGCAATAGGAATGCAATTGCAACCAGAGTCGATTTAAGAAACCCGACAGCTAGTACGATGAAGAAATTGAAATGTATGTTAAAGAAAGTCAGAACAAGAAATATACATGTATATCCTGTTTTTGGCCATCCGAAAGAATTTTAAAAATTCTATACAAATTTTTTATGTTTGAAATGCAACCGTGGACGCCAGCTGGCAGGGAAACTTGCAAATTCCTGCAAATTTGCGTTCGTGCAGAAATTTGCAAGTTTCTCAACATGAGAGAGAATTTGAGAGAACTTTTTCTTACTCTCTGATATTTTGAGTGTTGGATAATTCTTGCTGGATTTTCGACGAACAAACCTAATAACATAAACACGTACATCAATTTTTTCCATATACGTACTTTATTTATTTTGTCTTTAAGTTACTTTTTTCTAAAGTAATCAATTTAAAAGTAAGAACATTTTAACCGTTAGCGGCGCTAGTTTCCATTTACTAATTGAAGCTATTTAAAGAGGATTTCTAATTTAATAGAACAAAGTGAAAAACATTTGGCTACCGTTATTCTTTAATTATTTTGTTATTTTTTAAAGTATTATTCATAAATATTGCTTTTAGTTTGCTGCTACGTCTGCTGTAACCGTTGCCCTCAATAGTATTTCAACGCGTAAGGTCATTGCTGGCATAAACGCAGTTCAGTGTGAATGTATGTATATGTATTTAGAGGGGCAGTAAATGCTTTGCTGGAATGGGAAATGTGTGCTCTATACTTTGTATGAATGTCTGATTCTCGAAATGCATATGCGTCTTTTAAGTTTTTTGTATGTAAGTACGTATGTATACATTTGCAGGCAGCAGCAATGGCACAATTCCCTTTATAGGTTTTAAGTAGATATTTAGCGTTTCTCACCATCAGCAACATTCTGTCAAGCAAAATCAATTAAGTTTGCATTCCTTACCGCTTTATTGAACATAACAACCTTTCACCTTTTCATATTCAAATTACGTATTCAACTACATATAAATGAATTACTGATTTTAGTACTTATCATACTTGAATCCGCTAGTCTTTTTTTTACAAAGTTACACCTTTTCCTATGCTACTCGCAACGTTTTTGGTTGCGATATCCTTTTTATACATTCGCGTGTGGACACAAACTTTTGGATCACACACATAAATTTAATTAATAAACTTTTGACTTTGTGTTGTTAGTATGGTTGGCTTGCGCCGGTTGCGTTTGCACTTTGGTCATTTTACAAACTGTATCGTAGAGTGTAGGGAAGTATTGTATGAACAAGTACGCAGATGCGAGGTAAGCGCAGATGAGTATGGTCAGAAAGAGATCGAAGACGGCAGGTTTTACATGATACACGTTAAGGCGGGCCTCTTGACCCTCATAAAGCATAAAGTCCGGATCGCGTGTATCAGGTTTATCATACATTATTTTCACATTCTTTAGGTACTTTTCGAAAGCATTCTTCAGGTCGTTGTTATGTAGCGCGGATTTTAGCTGCAGGTAGCATTTGATGAGGTTTTTGTTAATTTGCTGCAAATTTAAAAAATTTCAAATTTATTCAGCTAAAAGAATTACATGTTCCTACTCACCAATTCACCGGCAAAAATTTCATTTGGCTCTTGTATTCCATAGACATAGTGAGCCAATGATTCAGCAATTATTTTGGCATGTTGCTGAGTTTGCGCAATAATCTGAGCATCGGACTCTTTGAAGATAGTAGGACGCACGGGCTCTCTGGGCGATTTTAGCGCAGATATTGTGAAGGCAGGCAATCGTTTCATACTAAAACGTTCATGCTCCCAGGCGAGTTGTATATCGGCTAAATTGATTTTCTTGTGCACACCATCGACTGCGACATTGCCGTAAAGTGCGGCTAAAGTTTTGAGTAGTTTGAAGAAATCGTTCATTGCTGTGCCTTCTTTGGGTGGTTTAGAAACGTGCATATAAAGACTTCCTGTTTCAGCATTCAATGGCTGTGTAATCGTATCCAAACATAATACGAAATCAACGTTCTGTAGGTGAAAAAATTACAAAGCATTAGTAAAATTATAAAACAAAGATCAGTGGTAAAATTAAATATTAGTAGCGGTTATCAAAACATTGTGTATTTGCAAAAATTACATTTCAAGTACTTCTAGCAAAATTTACACTAAACTGTGCTCTAAACTATTATAGAATTTTAGGTAGTCAAATCCAATTCGACGTCAAACCTCATCTTTAATGCTATTTGCTTTTTTGGCCGCAATCAAAGTGCCCGTAATGGACACCAGGTCCTCCTTATGTCCACATGGCAGCAATTTTTATAGATTCATTTACAGTTATTAACGCACATATTTATGTAAATACAATATATTTATGCACTTTATAACTTTACCTGCAGCTGTACATTCTCATCCAGCCACTTCTTGACGCCCTGGAAATTCAAAAGTGTACCCGATTCGGTGAGTAAAAACAGCAGTCGATACTTAGGAACTGCATTTGGAGTATTGTGCATTTTGCTGAATACTTCGGCCAGTGTAAGCAACACAGCGGCATCAGCGTTTAGTGGGTAATCCTTAGTAAGGAAAATTAAGTTAAATAACTAAAATGTGCATTAACTTATTAGTTATGTAAATACATTATATAGTCCAAAAGTGTTGAGATGCGCCGCCACTATAATCAATGGCAATTTGCTGTTGACTTCACTACCGCCTTCAACTTGTTTTAATAGTTTTGAAGTTGCTGCCAGTTCACCTTGGATAATTGGAATTTTACTATTCTTGCTAGCCGCGTGACTGGCACCAGACACAATAACCTGATATCCATTAGCTGAGATTGAAGCAAATAGTTCTGCTGCAGCGGAACTACGCTGGGATTTGCCTTCAACATTATTACTGCTGGTTCGAGTGACGTCTGAAATAATGCGTTCCAATTCAGTATTGTATGGCGAAAAGTAAATAGGTATTGAGTTCGGTTGTGCCAGCATGGCTTGTTCCAGCAAAATGAGATGCTGAAAACAAATTGAAGTGCATTCAAGTTAATCAAAAGCCTGTATTAACTGATTTCTAATACGTACCTCTTTCTCTTCAAAAGTCATTGCGCTAACATTCTTGGGTAGCAGTATAACTAAGCCACCCGCTTTTTGGCGTATCTCGCGAAACTGATCAATTGTTAAATCTTGAAGTCTAAATATTTTGTAGTGATGGATCATATGCATTTACTTTAATTCAAATCAATACTTACTTGGCCAACACACAGTGCCTGCCCGTGCTCCAAGTATAGAGCGATTTCGCTTCTAGCGACAAAGCAGATGCACGGCATCCTAAAATAAAGAAAAGAGAGAATGAATTGCAAATCTATGCATGACGTTAAAGGAGCGTAAAATTCGTATCACTTTGAGAAATGTTAACTCATCTGGACGTGGAAAAATTTGGTCTACCAGCAGTTCCTAACCTCAAAATCTGCATTAGCATTTATTGCATTTTCTTAAGCTATGTTTGTATGTATGTATGTCCATTACAGAATAAAACACGAAAGATAAGTTAGCATAGATACATATCTACAAAAAGCCTTGATATCACTTCAAACATGGCACATAACCTAATATCTGTAATCAACACTGTGGAGCACCGCAAGTGGCCTACTCACCAAATGCTACTCCATTCACATCGAACTGGGACATGCGCTGCACCGAAAACTCGCTGGATGCCAGTACAGGATTAGCAGAGCAGATGAATAAAATTGGAAGCGCTATGAGCAGATATGGCAGACCACCGCGGAAAATATCCGCGAAATTCTCGGCATCCTCAAGCATTTCGTCTTCGTTTTGTGGAGTGTTGCTGAGAACAAGTGCGTAGCGCTGGGCTATACGGCACGAAGTGTCAAGAGGCAGGTGTTAATTAAATTATATTAATTAAATTTAATTTGTTCTATTTAGCTCGACTAGACTGGCACCGGCTGATTTTATTTTTTTTTTTAATGATTTTTTGGAAAGGTTGATTTTTAAGGTACTGTCAAAGTTCATGCATTAATTAATCAAGACTAGTTGTGGATGACAAGAAGTAAATCTTAAGCGTTAAAAAAACAGATGATAAATTTAAGCGAATTGTTTTTATTTTACGAATACTTTTCAGATTAAAGAATTATTAAAAAGTTACGAATACATAAATTAAAATAGAAATTTTCTTTGTAAATATTAATTTGATGTGAGCTTTTTTTCTTCTCTGCAACCCTTTTTTCAACCATCTCGCTAGAAGTGCAAAACTATCGATGGCACTATCGATAGTATCGATGTTTTTTATTTTTCCCTACTATCGATTGTTTTTTGGTCCTATCGATAGTCCGACAGACAAGTGATTCAGTATTTATTTTAGTTTTTTTTCTTCTTTTCTTTTCATTTCTCTTAAACATCCAAGTTGCATCTCTTAAAATACGGCTAAAAACTGATACAAATTAATTTATACCAAAACTTTCAATATTATCTATGCACCACTATATACTATTTAATAAAAGGTAGATAAAAACCATTACTTCTCAGATAAAAAATGTTTTCTTCTTCTAAAAATGAAATTTACTTGATGAATGCCTTATATATGACGGAGGATATCGAAAACCACAAATATAAAATTTCAGTACGCCCAATTTCATTCCATTTCAATTCATTTCAAATTTTCAATAACTTTACTTCTAACTTAACGGTTAAACAATTAGAAAAAGTGTCCAGCAGTTTACAAGGTCATCGAAACGTAATTTCGGAATATATTCTTAAGGAAATTTTCATACGAAAATTGAGCCAAAACCACATGAACCAAAAATACAAGATCACGTAAGAACGCGACGTTGTATTTGTAACTGGTTTTGAGAAAAAAGTTTGCGAAAGCGGGTTCGTCAGCTGAGCGTTTGTTTACATCACAAGCACCACTATTTTACACTTTTATTCAAGTAAAGAAGAGTTAATTCAACATGACAACACATTTTAAAGCATTTTGTTGCATCATTTTACCTAAATTGTGCGTTTAAAGTGGCTGACAATAATTTTGGCTAATTTTGGTTTTCGTTGTTTTCTTTGCTTTGTTTACTTTTCGCTCGTTTTCCAGTGAAACAAGATGGCGTA
>NW_016158155.1:79713-115846 GCF_001687245.7 Rhagoletis zephyria
GTACCCTGAAATGCCAGCTTAATAGGGTCGAGCCCCCCCTAAATTTCATTCTGGCTACGCCGATGTGTAAACACTATCGATAGTTTTCCAACACTACTGGGCACGAAGAAGAAGACATTTACGATTCAAAAGTGGAACGTATTCGCTCTCTATTATACCATGTTCGGACCGACAACGAAAACACTTTGCAAACGAGTTTTAGGATTGTGGGCTGAAAGCTGTTCGCACCGGCTGTTAGTGTTTTCGGTGACATTTTTTTCATCTCTTGTTTACAGTTTTGCTACGAAAAAAAACAAAATCAAAATCTTTGTATTCCATTTTTTTATCATTACCAATTTTTTCCTTTTGTTCATATTTTAATTTGGCCGGCCAATTAACAACAAATCAGAATTGGCATATTAAAGATGAGCAAATATGACTTCCACTTCGATAAATAATCGAAAAAATTAGAGCAGACACCGATTGGAATGAGTGGACCCTGAGTTTTCAAGTAGTTTTCGGCGAAAACTGGTTTTCGTTTGACAGATTTTACGTGGACGAAAACATAAGTTTTAAGTCGAAAACCAGTTATAGCAACGAAAACATGTTTTCGATGTCGGTCCGAACGTGGTACCCATTTTTAAAGCGTGAACCACGACTACAGATCACGCAATCGGCCATCTTGTTATTTGTAATCGAGTTTCAGAAAAAAGTGTATATCCAGTTTTTAATTTTAGGTTTTCCCGTTTTTCCCCCTTTTTATATAACACATGGCAAATAATTTTTCTCCGTGTTTTATTTTTTATACGGTTAATAACCCCTATTTTAACAACTCAGTCAATAATTAGTAACAATTTAAAACATATATTGCATCTACTTATGCGTTATTTGTACATATTATTCGTGTGTAATTGTGATGCAATTTTTAAATCACTGAACACTGTTTTCAACAGCACATAAAGGCCGGTTGTACAATGTCTGGTTATCACTACTTGCAGTTAAACATCATTATCGACGTTTTCGTCATCATGCATATAACATGTGATCGATAAAGCAGTCGTTGTATTTAACCGGAGCTTCTACCTCTGATTAGTGCTAATCAGACATTGAACAATCGACCGAGTGATCAGCGAAATCAATATGTGTCCGGCAATGCCTGCTCACTCTGCTAGGAGTGATTCAGAGCGAGATATTATGATTACTTTATTTAATTTGAATTTTCATATCCGTTGTAGCTCGCATGAAATCCAGCGCTAGATACGATTTTTAGAATTTCATTGTGGAGGGTGTTGTGTATTCTCTTCTATATAACGCATAATCAGAATCTATTTTGATATGGGAGAAAACGCGCAAAACCCTCCACAAAAAAAAAACTTTCTAAAAAATCACCAGTAATTTTTAGCGACTTTAAACTTGTACTAAAATAGAAATAAAATTGGCTACAAAACTGCATACTCAAAAATTTTCTAGAAATTCTGAATAAGAATTTTGAAATTTTGGTACAAATTTGTTACATTTTTATTAGCTTTATATAAAGTATGAAGCTTTATGATTATAGAATGAACTATATTTTCATAAATAACACAGGTTTACAAAAAAAAAGTTTCTGCATATTGAAACAAACCTCTATATCCTTGTAGTATTCGACGCTTTGAATGCGAACCCGGGGTCTGAAAAAAGTTCGTTCAATAAAAATAAAAAATAATACACATGGGCTTTTGTTGACGCCGAATCGGAATTCTTCAAAGTTATCTGGAGGTCATGCTAAGGTCAACTCAAGGCCCAATTCAAAAATATTGTATTGAATTTTCAGGTTTTTCAACGAATTTTTCCCTGCTTGACCTTCAGATGACCTCGAACCTGACGTGATGGAGACTAACAGACCTCGGATTCGTATTCAGGGCGTCGAATACCATAGGGATATAGAGGATTGTTTCAATATGCAGAGACTTTTTTTTTGTAAACCTGTGTTATTTATGAAAATATAGTTCATTCTATAATATAAACCATATATATCAAAGCATCATACTTTATATAAAGCTCATAAAAATGTAACAAATTTGTACCAAAATTTCAAAATTCTTATTCAGAATTTCTAGAAAATTTTTGAGTATGCAGTTTTGTAGCCAATTTTATTTCTATTTTAGTACAAGTTTAAAGTCGCTAAAAATTACTGGGGATTTTTTAGAAAGTTTTTTTTTGTGGAGGGTTTTGCGCGTTTTCTCCCATATCAAAATAGATTCTGATTATGCGTTATATAGAAGAGAATACACAACACCCTCCACAAAGAAATTCTAAAAAAGCTTACATTTTTCAGTTCTTGTATCTCCCTGCATCCCATGAATTTTTCTACTTTGGTGCACCTACCATTTGACTAAACGGTGGCTAGCGATTTCCGCTTGCGCTAGTATAAACGTTTGTTAGAAAATAGATGTGTGCAGAAAATTGTGCTTTTATTAATAAATAATGTTTTAAAATAGTTTCATTTTTACAAATTATCAGTGGGTAGCAATGCAAAATAAATATAGGTAAAATAATTGCTATTTGTTTGAACGTGGAAATGAATTTGGCGGTAATTGCTAATACAGTTGTGAGCATTTGGTGATTTGGGGAGAGCGCAAATCGATTTCGGAAAAATATTTCAACTAGCGTACCCGTGCGAATTGTTCGCATCCAATGTTTTGGAATAAAATGGAAATGAATTAACTCGGATATTTGCTACAGGAGTTTGTTTTATTGCAGTAACTACAGATGTGTAATTTTAACTGAAACTTTTACCTTATTACAGGCTAACCTAATATTCACGCACGCCGCCAATTTATTGTCAAAAATTTCTCATGCACATGCAACTTGTATGAGATCAACCGAAATTGAACGGCGGGCGTATGAAGCTAACTCAATTTCCAATTTTTGTTCTGCGTGACATTTTGATTTGACCTTTCGCTCAATGAAATCAAATGCAAACGCATGCAAGTCAATTTCGGGTGACGCAAAAAAACAAATTCGACGGCATGCGTACCAAAACGCAAGCCGCGAATATAAGGTTAACCTGTTAGTTTAAATTTCATCGTGTGACGTTATTCCCCGCAAACATATTCAGGCCGATTCTGAACAGAAACTCCCTTTGAGTATTCTCTCTTTTCCCTTTCCTCCTATCATGAATAAAAATTCCCTGATTATTTTTTATATTAAATGGCGGAGTTGAGCTGTCAAAAAAGTGTCAAACAGCTTTTTCGAAGTTCGAATTTCCTCTTCCCAAATTTTCGGGGAAAATGCTACTCCCTGGGAGTTAATTATTGGAGGATTTCTTTTTCGGGAGTAACAAATTCCCGGAGAACAAACTCCCCGGGAATATTAAGAATTGGGCTGATTCTGAGCGTTCAGAATATATGAGTCCGAAAGCGAGTCCTAGGTAGGCAAGAAATATGAGTTTCAAAATGAAAATTTGTTTACTCTTATATGAACATTTAATGGGCGACATAGACGGTGCGTCTGACTCGCGAGTCATTTGTATACGTGTTGACTCGCCTTCGACTACATACAGTTGAATCTTTCACAAACACATCCAAACCGACTCACGAGTCAGACGCACGGTGTATGCCGCCTATCAGGATTCATATGTGATACAAGTTATGAGCCAGCACCTTGTGCCAATATAAAAACAATAAAGATTCGAAATTTATATCAAAACATGCTTATAAAGAAATTGAAAATAATTAGAAAACAAAATTTAGCTGCGGCTACAGCTATTAAATGCATGTTGGAATGTGTGTATGCACGTACTGCACTGTTACATGCTAAACTTTTTTGTTAATTTTGTTTCAAAATATGGCTTATATTTTAGCAAATCCCATTTAAATCCAAGAACGATAATGTGTATAGAAAAAGCTGCAAAAAATCGCGAACTTTTTAATACGGATTTCTAAAAAGAATCCAGGTATGCAGTTTTATAGTTCATTAAATTTTAGAAGAATAATGTGCAAATTTCAAATGTCTAAACATTTGCGTTGATTTTTGAGAATTTTTTTGATTTTTTCATATAAAAAAATCTAATTTTTTTTTAAATTTTAATGGCCTAGAAATCCGTATTAAAAAGTTGGCGATTTTGCTGAAACTTTGCAGATTTTTCTTAATTTTTGAGCCGTATTTTAATACAAAATTAACAAAAAATTTTTAGCATGTAAAACATTGCGAATATTAACAAAAAGAGCCGTACGCTCTATTTTGGGAGTAACAGTAAGTATGTACATATGTATGTTATTTGAAAAAAATTTTGCCATTACCTTTGCAAATATAGTGCGCTCAATGAGCATAAAGGCTCCGAAATAGGGCTCCTTAAAGACTCATTTATTACTTCAAATATTTGCTTATTAATTGCAATTATTATTTTTTGGCTTGTGATTAATCATATAATTAATTAATCGATTATTTTATTTTTTTTTGCCATCCCTACTAGTAGATTAGCGTGATTAAGCAGTTTTATTTTATACTTTTCTCTATTGCTGTCGATTTCGGATTTAACCATCGGTATACTTTATATTTTCATTGCGGACATACCACGATGCTCCCGTTAAAGCCCTTAGCGTTTTGGATTGAAATCTTTGGATCCTGTCAATGTCCAATTCAAGTTAGCTGACTTTAGATTCATTTGTGTAATCTTTGTTGATACGTATTTGCGCTATTAGTCTCCTATTCAATGAAAATGCTGAAGTCTACAAAAAAGAAGTCTGATGAGGAGATGTGGTGATCTCCCAAATAGTGCTATAACTTCTACCGCTTAGACTTTGTTGGTTTTTCAATATCAATATCATCTGCGAAGGTGGATGTTAGTATATCCTTGCTAGTTGGAATATCTGAAGTGTAGACGGCGCAGAAACATGGACGATGTCAAGCAAAGCTGAGTAGCGCATTGGCGCCTTTTGGGAGAACTATTTTACCCCACGTCTCCATTTTCTACTAAATGTGTCTTAACATCTGTAAAATTTCTATTTTAACTTTGTCCCGTTTTCTCATGTGGGCAACTTGCTGTCTTAACATATCACTTTCAAAATGGCATCAAATGGTGCGGTAAAAATGAAAACTGAATTGTCGAACTACGAAGTGACTGCTGATGTTAAGACAGCGATGGTAAGAAATTCCGCAAGACAGATATGGTTTAACAGTGGAAATTTGCAGTCTCCACTTAACCCTTCTGTCTTAATACAGATTTTTTAACAGAATCTTTGAAGGTGGAGACGTGGGGTTACGCAAGTTCTATGGCCATAACGGAATAACGTATGTACAAACTTTATAACTGCAATCCAAAATACGATGATTGCGTGAGTGTGAACATTTCGTACGCACGACTTGGACGTTCCGTTGAAAATATCTTACGACTCGGTACCAATATTATTAATAGTCACCATACTTGCGCTGGCGCCTAAAAAAGATCTATTGTGCTAAACCGTAATTGTAGGCTATTAAGAAACTAGGATATTTAAGAAATTAAGCAGACTGGCGGGTGCCGTGCTCCAAATTTTGGATGGAGATGATAATCGTTCCCAAGGTGTAGCAGTCTGCGATTCATGATACGCGGGCAGGCACAAAGAATATGCTCTGAGGTTTCCTCCACCAGCCCACAACAGTCCGTCTCTAAAGAAAGCCCCATTTTGTTCAAATAATACCTTAACTCACAGTGTCCCATAAGGTAGCCTGTAAGAATTTTAAGACCCTCCCGGCTGAGTACAAGGAGTCTTTCTGGGTTCCTCCTGGAAGGAGTTATAAATTTCTTTGATTATCTCATTCTCTTTGACTTCCGCCAGTGGCCAGCAATATGAGATTCTCCACAACTGCTGAGCAGTTCTGTAGTGTATCCTTTATATGTGCCGCAAAAATGCTCAGGACCATGCACGCGCATTTGGCCTCCAAGTTTTGCGAGATTGGCAGCCCTTTCGTTGCCTTCAAACCCTTTATACCCAGGGAACCACCACAGCATAACTCTATTTGGTCAAAGGCTAATTTCAGTAGCATGATGTCTGTGAACTTGGCAGCAGGATCATCCAGAAAAGGATTGAGAATCTCCAAGTGACCCCAAAGATCCCCAATGTAATTAGGACAGCCGTAGAACGCTCCAGAAGGCCTCCTTTTCAATTAGAATAGATAGAGGAGGAATGTTTGAAATCACGCCAAAAGCATCCGATGAACAGGTGCGCATAGCTGCTGTGATGACCACGCAGACCAAGCGACGTGGCACCCGCACTTACTTGCTTTGATTTTTGCCACCAACCCAGTGCCGCATTTGTAAAAAGGGGTTTCACGACCGTACCCAAAGACCAATACGTTAGTTTGGGTGATATTCCCCAAGTTTTGCCATGTAGTCTCTAGCAGGCATAAAATGGCCTTGTAGCCTTTTTGGTAATATTAAAGAGATGTAAGTTCCAATAGAGTCTTTTGTCCAGAGTAACTCCTAAATACTTCACCCCTTCCAAGAACATAATTTCTGCTTCTGCCAAGGTGGGTCTAGTCAAGTTGACTTTCCTTCTTTTGGTAAAAGGGACAACGGTGGGTTTATTGACAATCCATTTGAAGCAAACCAGTCTTCCCTTAATCTGAGCGCGCCTTGCAATCTGGAACAAATAGTGTCCTCGTTTCAGCCGGCAACGTAGATGACTAGATCATCTGCTTGTCCATATGCCTTGAAACCATTGCCATTTAGCTTTTCCAGGAGTTCGTCAAAAACCAGTGTCCATAGTAGGGGCGTGAAGGGGGAGTCTTAATGACAGCCACGGGTGACTATTACTGCTTGCCTAGTGTCTCATAGTGCCGCTATTATAGTTAAAAAAAATGTTTTTTTTTACAACATAGTCTCCGTTTAGCTAGATAGACTAGACCCAGCGATGCTCCAACTTCTTTAACCCGTCTGAAAAATACCTCTTCTCGAGATCTGCAAAGTAGGCCTCCGTGGCGGTGACGACCTCCTCATTCGACTTAGATTTCGGCCCGGTGACTGAAGTTTTCAAAGTTTGGAAACAAAAAGAAGTCGCACGGGGCAAATTAGGGAATACGTCCAATTCGACCAACTAAAACACTGCACTGAAGTGGTATCACGGTTGAACTTGTTGTCCGGTGTGAGCAAACGTGGCACCCATCGCTCCGACAGCTTTCTCATGCCAAAAATTTCATGCAGGATGTGATTCCCGCGGTCTTTTGCGCTGCCTACTCTCTCAGTTGACCCGCACACCTTAAATCGGCGGTCTGCCATTATGAGATCGTAGATTTTTGTCACGTTATCCTCTGTGGTAGCCGTTTTCGGGGTAGCTGGGCGTGGCTCATCAAAAACCGACGTGCAAACATGTTGAAACACATTAAACCAATTTTATACGGTCGCCATCGGCGGAGACGAGTCACCACATAGAGCATCCAAGCGCTCTTTGCTTTCGCTGCGTTATTTCCCTTCCAAAAAACAAGAATCGAATCACAGACCCATATTGCTCTTTTTCCATTTTTCTAAAATCCGCGGACACGCCCGCTTCCAGACGCGGTCAAAACAAAACTATTAGTCCGATTAGGCTGCAATTTGTCTTCGAGAATGTACTACACGATAGTAAACTTGCCTTGTGCTAGTGGCGCCATCGTGCGGAGAGACTAAGTACTTATCGGACTGCCCTCGTATGACCCATAAGTTAGAAGGCTGTGAATATCCTTCCTTATCATAGCTGTCGATATTGCTTCGTAAGACGTATTGACGAAAGCCGGTACTAAGAGGTAGATAACGAAAGTATAGGCGCGCACAAATACGATGGAGGGATCAAGTGCAGAAGAACCTGTGTACACTTGGGTACCGGCAGAGAGAGAGCGCCAATTGGCGAAGTTGTATTTTCACGGCCCAGGCCGGAAATCGGTTGCAGTGCCAAATTATGTATCAATATTTTTAGTTAAATTTTTTTGATAACAAGGTACAACATCTCAGTATATGTACATACTTTAATATGTAAATACTTACGTATGACAAATGTAAGTTTTCAAAAGTTTCCTACAAAATTCTGAATCCTCTATTCCTTCAAATGAGAATATCATTACAATGAACTTAATCAAAAACGTATTATATACTTATGTACATATATCGCACACTAAATCAAAAAGAGTTACACCTCAAAATTTTTCAAAATCGACTTTTTCCAATAAAACAGTTCTCAGATCACATCCCCAACGACTGGGAAAAATTCTTCTCCAACACTGCCTTCCTTAACTGGAGAAATGCCGTTATGTCTGTTTTAATGTTACTTGCGTTTATGTTATCTGCTTGAACAGTATCGACTAAAGAGTATTATTTATAGTTGTGACAGTTCGCACTTAAGCAATAATGTAATTTTATTTTCAGTTAAAGAGTCTTATTTCGACTTGTGCCACTTTAGTTGAAAAAATTTGAAATAGTTTGCGATATCGTTCAGAGGTGTGATTTTTTTATAGAAAAAGTAAGTATAACCAAGCGTATTATCTTTGATACAAGTAATTATGATAATTGATAATTTAAATCAATGTAAGTATTACTATTAAGGTTAGAGATAATCTTGAAATCATATTAGAAATATGTATATTAAACGAGGAGTATGGTAATACATATTCACTTTATACAAAAATGTTACGTATACGCCGAGCATTGCATAGTTGAATTTACTCTTGAACTTGAATTTTATACTTACCTTTTTACATACTTACCTTTTAAATTGAATACTGACCTACTTACTTTTTATATCCATACTTACCCTAAAATATACGTACATTTAAATTCGAAAAATCCTAATCTAAAACCATTAAGAACAAAATATTATGTATGTTTGTACGCTCACTGCACACCTTAGCGAGCGGTCATCGACGGCCGCTAAATAAGTTGTCGTTGAGTTAGCTGTCGTGGCCTTTGCAAATTATCAAAATTAAAATTTATTGTTAAAATCTAAAAAGTTATTGTGAACAAGAAAAATAAAAAAAATTGTTATCTGAAATAAAGTTTGCGAGCTAAAAGTGTAAAATAAAGAAATTAAAACTATATTAACTTTTATACTATTAATTTAAAAACAATATTGTGTGCTTATTTGCAAAAGGAAAGTGCCTGCCAGTGGTGAGTGCCCCTACCCCCCTCCATTAGTGAAAACTAAACAAAATGTCTTGCCCAAATATTGAACATTATGCAAGAACTCTGATGATGTTAAATGCAGAGACTGTTCCTTGCCCATCTAGTCCTCTGAGTAATAGCAGTATGAGTGATAGCGGAAATACAGAGGCTGATCCTAGGCCATCTAGTCCTCTGAGTGATAGCAGTATTAGTGATAGCGGAAATACAGAGGCTGATCCTAGACCATCTAGTCCTCTGAGTGATAGCAATATGAATATATTTAGTGATTCTGGGAGTGAATTTTGTCCTTCCGAAGCAATAAGCTCATCGGAATATAGCTCAGAAACAGAAGAGAATACATTTTGTAGGCAGAGAGCGCGCGGTAAATACAAAAGTGAGAACAAAAAACAAAAGAAGCAAAAATTTTTGAGAGACAGTGGTCTTTCTTATACTTCTCTTTCCAAATCCAAAAAAATTATACATGCACGGCAAATACGCTCATCTTGTGAAGAAAAATGCCGCCTACGATGCAATAAAAAAATTTCCAGACCCCAACGCTTTAGAATATTCAGCAACTATTGGAATTTACGTGATTTGCAAAGACAGCGAGAATTTATAGCTAGCCACATGAAAGTAGTAAAACCAAAATACAGGTACAGCTGTACACAAGGGTTTCGCAAACTTAACAATGCCTATTTTTTCGACGTGAACTCAGAACTCATTAGAGTATGTAAGACTTTTTTTATAACAACTCTTGATATAAATAACAGAGTAATACGTACAGTGATTGAAAAAAAGAATGGTGAGGGCTTCGTTGAGATTGACCATCGCGGAAAGCATGACAACCATATAAAAGTTAGTCCTGAAATAAGGAACAGTATTAAAGAATTTATTGAAAAAATTCCAAGAATAGAATCACACTATTTACGAGCTCAAACCTCGCGGGAATTCATTGAAAGTGGAAAAAGTATTGCTGATCTATTTATACAAAGACTATAAAGAATTTCGTGAAGCAGAACATTTAAATTTTTGGAGTAAAATTGTGTTCTATAAAATATTTAACACAGAGTTCAATATTTCCTTCTTTAAACCAAAAAAAGATCAATGTGATCTCTGCGAGTCGTTCCTAAATGCAGATGCAAACTGCAAGAGAAATTTAAGTAAAGAGTACGATACACACCAGGAAGAGAAAAAGTTATGCAGAATGGAAAAAGATATCGATAAGACAAAAAAAAACGTAGCTGTATACGACCTACAGGCTGTTTTACCCTTGCCAAAAGGCTTCACATCATCTTTTTACTATAAAAGCAAGATTAATTCTTACAATTTTACTGTTAGCAGCCTCAGCGCTAAAGATGTTGAATGCTTTTATTGGACTGAAGTTGAAGGAAAACGTGGATGTAATGAAATTGGAACATGTGTGCTCCTATATATTCAATATTTGGTACAAAAGGCAAACAGCTCTCCAGATTTAGATTTAATCTTCTATTCAGATAACTGCTGTGGGCAGCAAAAAAATAAATATATACTTTCAATGTACGCTTATGCAGTATCTACATAAGTATAATCTACGTAGCATTACACACAAATATCTTATTCACGTCCACACTCAAAACGAAGGGGATAACGTACACAGCGTAATTGAAAAACAAATAAAAAGACACTTAATAAGTAATCCCATATACCTGCCAGAACAGTACACGAGCCTCATAGCAACTGCAAAGAAGACAGGCCCGCCATATAAGGTTCGGGAGCTGACTCATGACGTCTTTTACGATTTAAAGTCGCTCCAAGAAAGGTGGGGTACAATTTTTCGACCAATGAAGACAATGAGAAAATTGTTTGGCATGACATCAAAGTCCTGCATGTCAATAAAGAAAATATGGACTCATTTTTTTATAAAACATCCTATAAAGATACGAATTACCAAAGAGCATATGTGAGAAAAACGAACTCTATGCTTCCTGCAACTTTGAGTTGTATCGAGTGAGTACCTATTTTGGTTAAAATTAATTCATATGCAATGTACAGTAGCATATCGAAACGCATTTTTTAATTTATTTTTATTTTTTTTAATTATTTAATGTTTTTTTTTTGTTTTTCTGTTTTTAGCTTATGTCCCCTTTATTCAGAAAAGCTGCCGTTACCTATTACAAAGCAACGAGACATAAAGGAACTAGTCAACAAGAATGAAATTCCGAAAAGCTTCTACGAAGCTTATTATAAAAACTTTTTATGTGTTTAGTATAATTTTATTTTCAATTCAAACTTCTTATTCTTTCATGAAATATATTACGTATTTTAATTTGTACACTGGGACCTGAATAAAATTCATTTTAATCTATTAATTTTTTATTTTTCCTTTCCTTTTTGCTAATTAGTTAGAGTTTGGGGACTTTTAAGGGTAAATCAAATCATATTTTCAACTAAAGAGACACAATTTGACTTAATACCATAAACCCAACTAAAAAATTTCAACTAAAGAGTCACAACTCTAAATTGGCTCGTATTGCCAAAACTACCGAACAAAACTAAAAAAACTGTTTCTAAATCAGCTTTTTACAGGCTTCAATATCATTTGGAACTTTATTTGATTATAAAATTGCAACCATGTCTGCAAAAACAGTTTTTTTTGCCTCTCCTGAACATTTCACATTTTTTGAGTTGTGACGCTTTTTGATTTAGTGTGCGATATATTATTTTGAAGCAAGGGAATGAGGGCAAATATTATTATATTATAGCTACGGAAAAAGGGAAAACAAACAGTTCGACAAGCAAAGTCAATCATAAAACAGAAGAGTGTAAATCGAATTTCCGTTATCGGCTTTGGATTTTCCTTATCGCATTTACAAATTTGGGATAGAATAAACAAATTGCACAGCTACTTATTTATGTACATATGTATGTAGTACATACATACGAGTGCTTACAAATGTATAAAAAGGATACGGAAAGTGCGGCTGATACAAGCGAAATAAGCAGGAAGTGTGAAGTACTCGCAGTTCACATTTCAACGTTTGCATGTACCCAGCAGTGAAAGCTGCTTAATTTGCAGCTCAATTAGAGTTCCATATTAGCAACTGCTTAGTATTTTTAACATGGCGATGTTTATTGATACATACATACACTAGGCGACAAATGAAAGTGTACACCTTGTATTCACAATTATTTTCATGAAAAATTTTTGGCATTAACAAGCCAACAGTGATTTTGTTGCCGCAAATGTTACAGGTCAATTTGTCAAAGAATCGCGTTTTTTGCAATATTTTATAAGGTCTAGCAAAAAAAAAGCAAAAGGTGATAGAACTTGCCACTTAGGCTTAAATTAATGCTATAACTCTCGGCTGCTATCCCCAAAAATATCATCCTTGAACCTTAAATTAAATGGTACATAAGGACGAATGGGTATGGAAAAGGTACTTTACAAATTTTCTGCTTAGATATCCTTGAAAATTTGCAATTTTTTTATTTTTTATTTTTTTAAATATTGTTTGAGGACTAATATACGCATAACCTCATCATCAAATTTCGCCTTGCAAACTTTATTAACTTGAAAAGATAAAATTTATTAAAAGCGCATTTTCAATACCAATTCGACCTTGTAAACTAAGAACTTTATTGTTTTTAAATTTTACAGAATTTTCTCTCTCATTTGGTACCCATATTGTTATTCTAAATTGCACTAATTTTTTAAAATTATTTTTTGAACTAATCATATCTTTAAAATTTCAAAGTCCTTTGAAAAATAATCCTGACGTCAGAGTGAAAAATCCAAAACGCAGGTTTACTATATTTAACCCAAAGTTTCGTGAGTATATCGATTATTTCGTGTGTTTTGAAATTATTTTTTGTGTTTTTGTCGCACGGCGTTATATTAGAACAAGGTGTACACTTTCATTTGTCGCCTAGTGTATATGCATCAACCCTAGTTTTAGTGTCTACCAGTTGCCATACTATATAGTCAGCCTCTACAAATAATATATCCTGCATATAAATAAATAATCACTTATACTTCGTAAGTATTTTTGAAAGGCAATTTCGAAAAAAATGCTTTTTTAAACGACTTCACAAAGAGAAAGGTTATCAATTAATCGGAATATTGATTTTTTTTAATGTATGTTACCGCATAACTTGAGACCACGTTAACCGACTTCTATAATTTTTTTTTTGAAGGAAAGGGTACAGATGGTCCCATATTAATTTGATTTAAATCCGATCATCGGAACGATAATCTTAAATTTTTATATACGAATTGAAGTCGGTTTTGTTTTTTACTTACAAATTACTTGTTTTTATTCCAGTAGAATTATTTGAAATTTTGTTTTTTTGCCGAAAAATCTAAAAATTGCCCTGAATAAGTACTTCAGACTCAGGGTTGTACGGCGAGATTGCCGTTGTTCGTTTTTGAGGCAGCGATGGGCAGAGGGTGCTTTTACTTTGCACGCGCCTACACAAAATGTGTATAAAGCTCAAAAGTGCGTAGCCTGCAGGCAGGGCGGTGCTCATCGCCGTTTTAAGTTGAAAAATGCAAAGCTTAAAAATTAGTATAGAGAGCTTTAATATCACAGTTGGCTACTTCATAGAAACGTGTGCTAAGATTTTAAAAGCTATCTGTAAAATTTACGTTTATATAACAAGCTCAAAACTAAAGCTTTCTCTGGCCAACTGTGCTTTAAATCATAGTTGGTCAGCGAACGCTTTAATTTTATGCCTGTCCTATATAAATTGTACAGAGAGCTTTTGAAAGCTTTGACACGCATGTCTATGAAGTGGCCAACTGTGCTTTAAAACTTTCAGTACTTGTATACCGGGTATAATTTTCAAAAGGGAAACCGTTGTTTCTTGGTAATAAATTTTAATAGAACCAATAATCTATGTTAAATAAAGTTTTACTAAGTACTACATACATATATTGAAAAGCCTTTTAAGGAAGCTTAATTTTCACTACAGGGTATAAGCCGAATTATTCCACATTGCCGTGCATTTATTTTTCTCCGGGCCATTTTTTGCTATGGTGTATATATGTGTTCGCATATTATTGTAGCATAAATTATTAGGAGCGTTCCTTATCTCCCAGAAATAGTCAGAAAAAGTCCGAAGTAGTCAGATTTAGTCCAAAAAGCGTTCCTTAACTCGGAAATGACAGCAAAAATGAGAGAGCAACAGTCAGTGAGAGTGACTCTCATCAGTCCGAAGTAGTCAGATTTAGTCAGAAGAATTTTTTCTGGCAAAATCCTGAAAAGTGTCAAACTCAACTGAATTTAAATTAACGGAAATTAAAGAATACGCTAAAAGTGAGAATAATCTAAAAAGTAAAAGAAATGAATTGAAATTGGAAGGAGGCAAAAAATAATTGATATAGCAAGTGTTTATTGTGCTTGTGCTTGTGTGAATGTGTTTTGTACATACATTTCTGTTCTTATTTGACGTTAGTTTTGTTGTTGCCATTCTTTGGACTAAAAATTTGGTTTTTTGCGTTCCTTTACTTTTCCTGTTATTCTCTTTTAGTGAGCGCATTTTGCTTACGCTCTGGCATTTTGACACTTTTCAGATTTTAGTCCAAAAAGATAAGGAATGAACCTATTATCAAATACGCTATGGGCATTCATGTGTAACGTGAGTAGGTATGCCGAAGGTCGGACACATAAATTTTCGAAAATCACATGCCTCTATATCCGCACGTTGACTACTGCTAGGTGAAGAAGGTTCGTTCAATACTTCTAAGTGTCTATGCATGTACGAGTATCTGTACCATTTTTGTTGCCATTTACTAAACTTTCAAAGTGTTTTATATTTTTTGGTGGGATTTGGAGTGCTTCCGGCAGATAAATAAGTATGATTTCATTTACACACATTTAATACATACATATATACTAAACATACACTCAACTATTTTAGGCTGTTCTTTCGGTTTTATTTCCCTTCACGGAAGCTGTTTCTTGTCTTCGACGTTGCTGTCAATTTGTAGCCCATTGCATGTAAATTGAAAGTGGTAAACTGTTTAGTGGGTGTTAAATCTAACGCATTGGCGGCGTACATTATAAGAGAATATGTATCTGCAGGGATAAGCGCGAATGGCATCATGAACTTGCTACTTGAACATGCATACATATGCTAATGTGCTGGGCTTACTCCGGCTGGGTACTTATCTTCGAATTAACACGAATGCTAATAACTTTTTTCGATGACTGCTTGTTTTAATGGAAGGCAACATTAACCATTTTATACTTTGAAAATAAAGAGGTGGAAAATGTTGAGATAAATCTTTCATGCAACAAATGCGAATTTGGGTATAAACTTATTTGGTCAGGTGTAATTTTAAAATCCAATCAAAGGTCAAAATTTGTTCTCTTCACGGTCTTTCCAACGCAGAGGAGTCCTTCCTGATCCTCTGTTAGAAGCTTCGCTACCCGCGTTGAACTTTTTCGGTTCGGCTGTTATTGTCTTCTCAAATATCAGATTAAGGAAAACACATGAAAGCTTATCTTAACCTCGTTTGGTATCAAACGGCTCGGAGAGATCCTTCCCAATTCTGACGGAGCTGATGGTATTGCTCAACGTCATTTTACACAGCCGAGGGGGTATCAAATTCAGACATCGGGACGTATTCGAAACTCCTTTAAGTACTGTCGAAAGCGACTTTGAAATCGACAAATAGATGGTGGGTGTCGATACTAGCCTCGCGGGTCTTTTCCAAGATTTTGCATATTGTGAATACTTTGTCTATGGTGAATTCGCCAGATCTAAAGCCACACTGATAAGGTCCAATCAGTTCGTTGACGGTGGGCTTAATTCTTTCACACAATTCACTCGATAAGACCTTGTAACCTATGATTAGAAGGCTGATCCCGTGGTAGTTGGCGCGTATGGCAGGGTCGTTTTTCTTGTGGATTATAAGCTCCTCGCCGCCGTACTCGAACTGCTTGGCTGGCAGGCCGTCAGCTCCAGTAGCGCTGTTGTTTTTGAGGCGCGTTTCCGCCATTCGTCCTTGTCATAGTCAGGCCGTGAGAAATCGACTCAACCGTCATCGACTTGGGGCTCGGGCTCGTCTTATCCACTACTTTCAGTGCTTCTACCATTCAGTAGGTGGAAAACTGTTCTCTCCATAATTTAATTTTTCCTGCGGGCCAGCATATCAAGCTTTTTGCTTTTACTGGAGACAACCACGTCGCTTGATGGATCTCTTTATGCTTATACCGTGGAAGCTGAATTTTCCGATAGTGGCGCCAAAGTTGCCTTCCTTGCCCACCTTGGAATTGAAATCTCCAAGAGCGATTTTTATATCGTGTCGGGGGCAGCGCTCATATGATCGCTCCAAGCGCTTATAGAAGAGATCAATAGATGCCACACCCTTCTCTTCCATCGGGGAATGGGCTCACTTTGATGCGGATTGTGACTAGACGTTCGTCCACTGGGATGAGCGCCAGTACTCGGCGACAGAGTCTCTCTCCCTCCACAAATTCAACACTGAGTTTGCGCTCCTTTACGTGGCAACTGATGTCGCAAAGCTCCGCTCTTACCCTGCCTTGCCTCGTCCATGGAATTTCTTGGATAGCGGTGATGTCTGCCTGAGTCTTCCCAAGTAAATCAACCAGCCGGGCAGAGGAACCTTTCCCATTAAGGGTCCGTGCATTCTCTCAAATCATAGTCCTTTATAAGTTTTCCGTGGTCGTAATCAAGAAAAGGGTGTCTCATCCTAGGCTATTTGTTATTTTTCATTGCACGGGGTTTTAACGTGGCGGGACCCAATCCCAGCGCACCCGAAGTTTTATCCTCTTTTATTTCTTCTGCCTGTTCAGGGCACCATGTCGATATTAAATTTTACGTTTTGTTCAACGAAATCTTCTATAATTAAATTTTTTTTAATGTTAGTCAATGTTAAATGTCCGCTTTGTCAAAAATCATTTTTAATAATCGTCAACATTTCTACTTCATATATATATTTATATATATTACCACGATTACTCTTTTCCTCTCTCAAACATGCAAGATGGCTGCGTGGTTGGCCAATACCTACCTATGTATGTATGTATTTAATATTTACCATCGTTACACCCACCCGTTGGTAAGGTAAAATTATTTGCGCTTTAGACGTTTACGAAGTTAGCCTTGACCTTGCTGCATTTCGTTTTTGTGCTGCTAGCTAAGGCTATCAAATTACGCGAGAAAAAGTTTATTGTTCGCAGCTTAGTACCTTTACACCTGTGTCTTAGCGCGTTCTAAATATTGTTGAAGCGCTAGAATGGCATTGCTGTGGTCAGCTGGAAACTTTGCCACCAAGTAATTAGTTACTTACGGTATTTACGCTACTTTCGCGTAAGGTGCTTTTTCCTATTTAGAAACGTAACCAGTTGTTGTGATGCAGGTAGAATTTAGCACCAAATTAATTTTATTATCGTACTTCGCTAATTTGGTGTCAATGCTTGTTTTCGATACTTTAGTATGCTTCCTGATAGTTTTGGATGAATGATTTGTTGTTGAAAGATATTAAGTGGAAATAATTAAAAACAAAAATCGCAGTTGTAAACTCGATAAATCCTTGTGCTGTAGCTCGAACGTCTTGGTATATTGAACGAATGACTCGTTCTTACACTGGGAGGCAGATTTGTCCATTCGAAATGCCCTCTGTGAGTAGGAGGAGTAGTAGGCACATTCGTCTGACCGAGTTTAATCCATTCTGTTAGTATAAAGCCTATCAAACCATTTACTATCCCAGATGAAGCCGTGGATGTTCGATATTTTCAAGTCCGCTATCTCCCCAAAGCTATTGAAAAAGAGTGACACCTTGTCTGGAGAGCTAGGCATTGATATAAGAAGTGGTCGATCGATTCCTCTTCATTCTCATCCTGACAATTGCTGCAGAGGGAGCTTGTTGGTATACACCATCGATGGAGCATTGATGATACAGCGCAGTGCACTGTGATGACATCGGTAAGAGCCCTTACTGTAGAATTGTTAAGTGTCAATAGTTCCTCAGTACGACTGTTATTGAGTCTAGGCCACAATGATCTTGAGATCTCACAGTCGTCCCTATGGATCCAAAGTTATTAATTACGGCTGTGGTGTATTTTTCAATCCTCCTTAGCAGAAAAAAATCGATGTCAGTAGGGAGTTATCTGCTATTTCGTTCCCTAATATATTGCTATGTCCAAGAACCCAGCAGAGAGAGGTTTTGACGTGACTCAGTGAAGCCAGCATTGCACGACATTTCCGAACTGCTTACGACTTTACCACTCTGTAGCCCAATTTTGTCAATGCCACCTGGCTGTGAACGAATGTACATACGCTCCTTGACAGAGAATGACTTACTATTCCATATGAGACAACCGCCTTCTCTGCAGCTATCAGGCAGGCGGTATGATTACTTTATTTGGAGGTCCTTGGAGTACAGACCCGAGCCGACTCCTTTTTCCATCCTTGAGACATAGATGGTATCATTTACCGGCAGCAGGCTACCTTGCCAATCACCCCGGGTTGGACAGTGTAGGGGAATCTTGAAAACTAAAATCCCAGGATGACTTGAGGTAATCAGTTTTGACATCTAAGTCGGCCTTGATTTCGCTACGCCGTCCACAAATAATTACCTTCAAGACCTCTGCGTGCCCATAGTTGGAATGCTTCCACAATTTTGATTACCTCAGTGTAAGTTGTGTTGCTATTCTAATGGCCCCGGATATACTGAGGATTGCGAGTATCTGCAGTCTTACACTCTAATTGCTGCTTTTGTCCACTTCTTTCCACCGGATTAGCGCTCCATGGGCTAAAATCGAACGGATGACTGTGGTGTAAATACCGTGAATGATATGCGGTGACAGCCCCCAGGCTTTTCCAAAAGGACTTTTAACAGGTTTAGTACGCTGCTAGGCCCTTGAAATGAAAATCCCAAAATAACGCTCAAAATTGACCGAAAAAATAAATGGTTTCGAAAAAAATTCGATAAATATAATAAACATCTTCCACTATTTTTAGTCCGCCATTTTGGATCAGTCAGTTCAAATTTTTCAAATATTGTCAATATTCATGTTTGAAGAGTTACTCAATCTGAATCGATGGTAAGAACAAAACGAAATTTTAGTTTATATCCAAAAAAAAAAACAAAGAATTAACTAACAAATTATTCTCCAAGCAAGACTTTTGAAGTCAACGCCAACTCATGATTAACCTTTTTTAGCATTTTAATAACCAACGACACTTTCCCAAATTAAACATGCAAATGTTTACTGGAATTACTTATGCATAGATAATTTCATTAAAATAGGTACATATACTTGTAAGTTAAGACGATATTTATAATTTCGCTTAAATTAATTGTGGGCGATCTTTATATGCCACATATTACCAATGTTTTCAGTTTCCATTTCATTTCCCTCTTACACACTCACACATTGCCATGCCTCCGATTGGTGGCCACATTCATTAAATTACTCAATTTCAGCAGCATTGCACCATGGGATTAGCGTCCACATCACATACATATGTATGTATGCAGCAGCTAATTAGCATCCTTTCTATGAATGACAGTTCACACGCCAACTTGCTGCTTCAGCTGCGGCCCCATTGACAGTTGTGATGCTCAAGTGTTGAATAGACATACTCGTACTTTAGGGTGGTCCAAAAATGCATGTGAAAAACTAACGTCGGAAATTTAATGCTCGCACTCCCCTAGGATTTTTCTATACCGAATCTGTATACTGTTTCTCTTCACGAGATTCCCAATAATAATACACAATTATTTTTTTTAACCATTTTTTCATAGTAATTGTATTTTATGGGTTCTCCAAAACCCATTAAAATTCCAACTTTACCTATGTTAGACCACCCTAATGTACATTCAAGTAAAAACCAAGCTCGCACTCCATGGAATATTATCTCTGGAAGCAGCAATTTTACTTATCTACTGCCCACAAACCGATCGTCCCGTCTCAATGGCATGCTATCCGTTATTGCATGATATCTTTACAAAATACACAATCATTGTTAATGTTTTCGTATTGTCGTCAGCAGTGGGTGTACGCGTGCCCTAGTGAATGGGCGTTGATGAAGCTGTTGCATTGCATGAAAATGTTGTGCATAATGTTTTTGTTTTTACATAAATTGTTATTATTCTATCTACGTTACTGTCCACACAACTCCTCCGCTCACTCAGTGGCTTATTCGATTGCTTGTTATACTTATACTTACCAAAATGCTAATACATACATATGCTTGTTGTAGTTAGTTGGGTTGGTGTACATATATTTACATACGTACATATGCTACATTCATGTGCAGAAATTCTATTTCGCTTCAGTCCTTTGAATATAGTACACAACAACAAATCAGCCAAACATGTGCGACTTTTCAAATTGACAAAAACACGCAGAGCCCTTAGCGCAGATGAGCTCTAGAAGATTCAAAACAATTGACCTTTCAGTTACGGTTGCCATTTTGGCCGAAATGTATAATTTTTTTTTGCCTTTTTTCTAGTTTGCTACACTGGTACATAACTTTGAGAACATTTTTGAAATCTGGTAAAACTAGGTCTTTTGCAGTTATTGCGTTAAAACTCTGGAAAAGCGAATACAACTAATCTTCTTTGGATACCTTTCGAAAGATATATTTAGCCTCATTGCTTTGATATATTTTTTGAGTCAATCGCAAAAGTAGTTTTTGAGTTCCAGGCATATAAATTCGAAAGATAAGGAATTTTTCAAGCTTTTTCGAAAATTGTTAATTTTTATTAATTCCTTTTAACAGGAACCGAAAAAAATAGTTATTTTCAAATTTTCAATTCACAAAGTCAGTCGGAAAGAATTGGTATTTTTAACATTTGTATATAGCAATGTGATGCTTGTTAGCCAAGGAATGTTAATACTATAAGATTTTTTCGGTCAAATATAAAAGTTAAAACTTGACTTTTATTTTTTTGGTCAAAAATAAAAGTTAAAAATTTACATTTATTTTTTCGGTCAAAAATAAAAGCTAAAATTTTACTTTTATTTTTTTCGGTCAAATATAAAAGTTAACAATAGACTTTTATTTTTTCGGTCAAAAATAAAAGTTAAAATTTGACTTTTATTTTTTCGGCCAAATATAAAAGTTAAAACTTGACTTTTATTTTTTTGGTCGAACGGTTTTTTTTTGTAGGAACAGGGCGGCAGATTTTGAGGGGCGGCAAAAATGTGGGAAATCATATGCCAATCAATAAAAGAATCATGTTGTTTTAAATCATCTACTTGTTTAGTCGTAGTAAATTTTTGACAAAAAAGCCCAAATTTCCCATAGTGCACAAGTGAGTTCTGGCATAAAAAGATCAGACCAAAATAGAAAAGCATTTCTCAATTACAGTGCCCACAACGAATGTTTCTTCGAATTGTAGGAATTTATGTTCCGAATTCACCTCCATCAACGTGACTAAAAAGACTTACATATGTATATAGCTCTAAATTTTCAATTGAAAAAATATTTTCGCCTCCCACAAAGGAAGAATGGTATTTTCGAAGCCAAATATTCTATTGTTGAACCACTACACACATTCTTACCTTCAATCAACAGTCAGCTACCAATTCGAGCCGCAATGCATGTTTATTTGGGCACCTGTGTGAATACTCAAAGTTACGTTACACTAAATCCAAGAAAACAAAGTGGAGAATTTTTCAGTGTCAAAATGATTCTTAAGAAAAGCTAATAAGTATGTATGTATGTATGTATGTGTAGTATACACGCAAAAATGAACACAAGTAAGTAAAGATACAAGTAGAATCAAACTCAATTACTTATAGTATGTACATGCACCTGCGGTCAACTAATTAGCACCGAAATTCAAAATGATTTTGTATGCAACTTATGTTTATTTATTTATTTTTAATAATTGTCATTTAAAATATAATTCAATCTATAACGGAAACCACATAGATAAAAGTTTTAAAGCTTGCACAAATTTCAAACAAATTAATCAAACTTCAAAAAATTTTCATCAACATTTTTTAACAGAATGTTTAAAAAATTTTCGGGTACGCAGTTTTGTAGCCCATTCAACTTTAGTCTAATAAAGAGCAAGATTAAAGGCGCGAAAAATTACCATTGAGTTTTTAGAATGTATTTTGTGGAGGGTGATGCGCCATTTCTTCCATATAACGCATGATCACAATATATTTTATATGAAAAAAATCCGCAACACCCTCCACAAAAAAAAAAAAATTAAGAAAAATCAACGGTAATTTTTAGCAACTTGAAACTTGCTCTTATTGGACTAACATGGATTGGGTTACAAAACTGCATACACAAAAATTTTCCAAATATTCTGATTAAAAATTTTGAAATTTTTATTTATGTGGTTTCTGTTATAGATTAAATTATATTTCCAATAAAATTAAAAATAAATAAATAAACATAAGTTGCATACACATTTTCGGTGCTAATTAGTTGACCGCAGGTGTATGTTTGTATATAAGTGTACCACGCTTTAAGGTAAAAGGGTTTATTTATTTAAAAAATCACAAATCAAACAGAAAGCTCTACCTATTGACAGATCACGGGTGAACTCCACAGCTGTTAGCTGTTTTAAAATTTACTTACATATTTACATTTCTTTATGTACCATTCTGATTTTCTTGTCCGGCCCTATTCTTACGTAGCAAATGAAAATGGATGATCACAGGATTATATTTTTGTTTTATTTTTATTTAGAATTTTTTTATCATATAGAAATAAGTGCTTTCAAGTTTACTTTTCTTTACTTGAAATTGATTGTTTTAAAGTTCATGGATTGGGAAAAAATGCTAAGAAAATTTAACCAAACAATTTATTTTTCAAGGAAGCCACCAACGGCTATCTATATTTCGATGATCAGACCCATTGTCAGTTATGCATCAGTGGTATGGCGGAAGAGACTCTCAGTCAATAGCTAGATAAATATGCTTGCCTAACTTCAAAGGACAGTCGCCGTATACGACACGGGAGCTTTCTCTACAACACTTGATGCTCTGCTCCACTTACCAACACTTTGCACCTCCATATGTGGGGAGGAGGCCATAAATCTCAACTACAGGCGTAAAAGAAACCGATGTTGGTATTATACTGAGTGGGGTGAGGCGAATATTTCTAGTGACAGGGATCTAGCCACAAGTACGCCACCAACACGTTTACTTGATTGTAACATTTAGCCCGGCCTCACATCTTTACTGATGACTCCAAAAGTGAAGATTAGTTTCACTTCTCTCTTAAAGAATATGCATTGAAATTCCAAGTCGAGGTACTTGAAATTTTCAAATCCAGCCAAGCTGCACTTAAGGCACTGGACAATAGGGTGGTCCAAACGTGTATGGGAGAAAAGTAAAATCGGAAATTTAATGCTCTCACCCCCTATGATTGTTCTATACTGAAAAAAGTATACCCCTGTTTTTTTTATTTTAAAATCAAAATATATTTAGAGGTTGCTCAAAGCGCTCAAAGTTTCCATGTATTTTCTATGGGGAAAAAAATACTTTTCGTAGAAATGGCATAGAATCCACGAAAATCGAAATTTTTCAATCTGAAAACTCTGCTTCTCTTCAGAGGACTTCATAGAATAATACCCAATTGTTTATTTAAACATTTTTTAATTTTAACTATTTTTTAAGCGTCTCCGAAAAATCCCAAAAAATTAAATATACAAAAAGAAGCGTTAAAAATATTTCTTACTATTTTTTCCAGAATTTTTGGCACGATTTGCGATAAATAGCATAAATTTAGACTTTAGATAATTGTTGCAGAGTTTTCAGATTGAAAAATTTTGATTTTCATGGATTCTATGCCATTTCTACGAAAAGTATTTTTTCCCCATAGAAAATACATGGAACCTTTGAGCGCTTTGAGTGACCTCTAAATATATTTTGATTTTAAAATAAAAAAACGGGGGTATACTTTTTTTTCGGTATAGAACAATCCTATCGGGTGAGAGCATTAAATTTCCGACTTTACTTTTTTTGGACCACCCTATTGGAGAACCCTCCAACTAGTTCGGCTATGCAAGTCTCGACTAAACTAAGTTGATAAACATAACGAGCTTGCTTTATTTTGGGTGCCAGGTCACTGGTAAAGAGACATCTGACTATTTGACCAAATAGGGCTAGGACCAGGTATTCCTCGGTCGGAAACCAGTTATAGCACTCCCACCTTCGCCCATTGGAGTCACCATTAGCAACTGGGTGAATACATCGCTCAGCAATGACTTGGTAGCATCGATGGGATGCAGGTGGGTAAAACTCATGTGTCAATCTCGGAATGTCGTGCGAAGTCTTCGCTCTCATTGAACACTTGCATTGAACTTGAAAACTACCTACCTTATACATACATACATATTTAAATTTTGTATTTTTTGTGAACTTCCAAAACACTTTTTCGAGATTTGTGGCAATTTTTTTGTGTTCGTGTTTTTGTTTTGTATTTAGCACCTCAAGGTAAACAATACAAGGGGAAATATTGCCACTAAATGCCCTACTAATTGTGTGTGAGTATGTTTTTTTGCTAAACAGCTGAACGGATTTAGATAAAGGTTTGCCCATAGATGGCTTATGACTTGGATTAATATAAAGGATATTTTTTAGAAACGGTTGCCAACTGATTAAAAAGTTAAATTCAATTTAAATTACAAGTTCAACGAAATTTTATAATTTGGATACGAAACGAAAAATCTTTATTTCGAAAACTCTTTTTAAGAGAGTTGCCACCTGTTTCAATTTTACGAAATAAGCTTAATGAAGTATGACATTATGGGTGGCAAACGAAAGCGATTTAAGAAAGCATTATTTTGAAAACATTCTATAGAGGGCTGCCACCACCTGTTTCAAAGTCATTTTCCATTTTTTAACAAGCAGGGAAGAACAATTAATTTCCAAAAATTTTTTGAAGAGGATTGATCCCATTTTCCTCGATTCCTCGATTTCTGGTTTCTGATTTTCGAAGGAGATGGTGGTTTTTCACGATTGCCTAATTTTTTTAATAAATCGATTACCGAAAAAATAAACTGAACTTGTATTTTTATTATGTATGTATGTATGTAGCTTATTTTGGTGGAAAGAATTCGAAGTTGGCTCTTTTAGGCTATAAAGTGTGAAAAACAATAGTTAGTGAGTACGGATTGCATAGTTTTAGGGCAATCTTTTCATTTCGAGTTAAACTGTTAAGAGCTCTCAAGAAAAACGACAAATTCATATAAAATGACGCACAAAAAATGGAAAAAATTTTTTCTCCTATCAAAATTTCTTAAATCTGCTTTAATTAGCTTCGGTACACAGATGTCAAAATTGAACAACAAAACTCACCCCTTGTGTGAGCTAATGCATACCTGCATATACACATAAAGACTAGCTACGAAATTTAAGTGTTTTTTTGGTTAAATGGCCAATTAAGTTGAAATTTGAAACATATAAAATAACTTCACGCTAGCGGCGTTGAGGACAAAAGCTATTACTATGTATATAGACGCCTACATACATTAAATTCAATTCAATAATGCACTTGCAGCAGCAAAAAAAAATAAAATAAAAATAAAACCATTAAAGGAAATGATAAGTGAAAAGAAAATGTAAAAGAATTCGCCAAAAAATAAATAAAAAATAGTAATTCCCATATTTATCGTCGTTGGATGCGACGAATTAAAAACATAGAGCGAAAATACATTTCTTTTTCAATGTTGTTTACTAGACTTGTGTTTGGAGAATTAAAAGAAAATTATAAAATTTAAAATTGATCTGCAAATCCAAATTGAGTGAGAAAAAATAAATTTATTTTTCAATTAAATTCACAGCAAGGTGCTCTTCGACGACCAAACGCTCAACACCGTCAGGTACGCTACGCGTAACAGCGCTTTCACAGCTACAGCGTTAAATTGCATTTACGCTTCGTTCACATTCTCATCAACAACCTCATCAATATTATTCCTCTCAACGGCAACATTAGGGCCGCTTGTAGCCAAGCCGGTCTTTATCAACACCATTAACAACGGCAGAATTTAAATGAATTCCATTAACTCAAACTTTTAAAAAGTGATTATTGCCATTCCACCCATTACAATTATTATTGATGTGAATTGAATTGCAGCTCTACAGCCTGGCTGAATGTCCGTGTCCGCCTTCCGATTGCACATTCGTTTTGGTCAGCAAGGATGAGTGAGGAAATACATGCAAACCCCCTCACACACACACACACACACATAACGACATCTACCGCATAACTGTGTTGCATTCCATTTGTTTATTTATTTTGTGTTTTTTTTTGTCTTACTCTTTACTTCATCTGTATGTAATTTTATTTAAAAAAATATTCACCTCTTCTTTATATCGGGTTTTTTGTTTTGCCACGCCATTCTGTGGTCGCGCATCTGCATCAAGGGTCATACAGATGTTTTTGTTATTGTAATGATTTACATATATTTACTTGATCTATACTAGTTGACGGTGCAAAAATGTAGACATCACTGCTGTTGCATGGTGTATATAAATACATATGTACATATGTATGTATGTATTTATGTATCATGAACGAAAAAATAATAATCATAAATAAGCAACAACAAACTTCAACTGGCTCGAAAGGTGGTTATTCTATATAATTTAATGTATTTATACTTCCATTCTCTTCCATTTCCATTCCACGCACTAGTTGTATTTTGTGGAAAAAGTTTAAAAGCGTACTTACGAAAAAACTATTACAGGGAAATATTGAAATGATGCAACTTGTTAAAAGCAATCAAAACCGGGGAAAGAATGCATGAACAGTAGTTTGAAATCAATAAATTAACCGTAGTAGAGTTGAGTTGAGTTGGTGTCTTCTTACACGAGATTTATAACTTGGCCGAATACCTTATTTGTCTGTAGTGTCCCGTGAGGATGCTCCGACAATCCTCAGTTACTCCCTAGGCAGGTTAATAAGAAGGCTATGTCTCAGTGGGTTGTACAATATCCCCATAGGCACAGATAAATTTGTCCAGGGCCATAGACGCTTGCTTGAATATCTTCTGGATATTGGTTTTTGTATCGCTCCAAAAGAGAGCTGTTCCAGATTGCAGAGCTGTTTTTAAATTCCTTTCCGAAAAGCACTGTCTCGTTTATCCAATCTCTGGGGGAAGGTGCTAATGGGGAGCTAGAACTCTAGCGCTTATATGTTTATTGACGATAAGACTTTTCCTCTCCAAAAATTTTCTCTTGCGAAATTCAATAGAGTACGCTTGGCTGTATGATGCACTCACAGGTCAGACGTTGAAGTTTCGTGAGAGATTGTCTTACCTGGAATAAATTAGGCCCAATCCGCCATCCCCTATGTTATTACTAGCCGTACTAACAAAGTGTGCACCCATGGGCCCATAAGACGCCTACCTACCATCAGTGCTCTCGTAGCTTTGGATATGGTCGCATCAACTTGAGAGTTCCACGAAGTATATAATCCAGGCTTAGACTGAAATACTTAAGCTCCGTGGAAACACTGACTACGACGACCTCGTTAACCGTTATGCTCCTCATGCCTGGTATAGTTCTTCTTCTGGTAAAGGGGATTATGATAATACCCACTCTAGCTGTCCTCTAGAAATTATGACTATGTCATCTGCATAACCCTGAGAGTGGATTTGTAAAAGTTCGTACAGCTGCTTTTGTTAATTCCAACTGTACCACGCTACCCCCAATTTCAGTTTGAGCAAATTCTTGTTTGATGCAGCTGAACTCTGGGGGTAAATGGCTGCACATTTCATTTCTCTGGTGCCCGGTAAACACTACATGTAATGTGT
The DNA here is from genome assembly GCF_001687245.7 of Rhagoletis zephyria. NCBI lineage: Eukaryota > Metazoa > Arthropoda > Insecta > Diptera > Tephritidae > Rhagoletis > Rhagoletis zephyria. Next base: position 107,526 of record NW_016158155.1, read on the forward strand.
AATCAAAAAGAGCGCAAAGAATTATTTCTCCACACTCAAATGCACATTCTACCTCCGTAGTTAACGTTCACGGATTAGCGTTTGTAGAACTCTCCCTCTTCTCCTCGTGCTAGTTGGGGTGTTAAGGGACTTATTTCAAAGTATTTGACTCTATTTCGCTGTCGTTGGCGTGGTAGTATGGGCTCCTTGCCCTGCTTCAGTAACACTGGGCTGATGTCATGTTCCGAGGGGGATTTGTAGCTATCAAACGAGCCCACCGGTAATCCGACTGATTGCTGGATGATTAACTAGATTTTTTGCCATCCTACAGTCTGATGGGGACGGACTGAGTTCTCGGGAATCCGTACCCTGTTTGATGGGATCGACAAACAAAAATTGACCCGCCCTAATATATGCACATACAAATTTTTTTATTTTATCACTAATTTATTTCATTTCATTCAAAATTTAAATATTCTGTTATAATTAATTCTTCACAATTAATCTTTAGAAATTTGATTTCATTATTAAACCACAATTTAACGCTATTTAATTATGCTAAAATACGCCCATACGCCAATCAATCTTTTTCCGTTTCACTAAAGGTAGTCCATTAATTCATTTGCCAAACAAAAAATTATATGCCTCTGTTCGAAGCGAATATTAAACAACTTGAAAACTGCGTCGAATTACTTGAATTCCTCAACAAGCTAATTAAGGCTTTGTATTTATGTCCTGCAGCGATGACAAATACTTGTACATACAACGACAAATGGTGAGTGAAATGCGAAGTTTGTAGAGCCGCTTTGGGATATATTTTTACAAGAACAATGCAAAGCAGCCGTGCCGTTAAAATTATATAATTTGTGGGCTGCCACCTGTTAAGAAATAACCCATTAAAAGAAATATTTTGATAAGTTCAAATTCGAAAATATTTTTGAAGAGCATTTCCAACTGTCCAAAAAGTTAAACCAAATTTAACTAAAAGTGAAATGAAATATTTTAACGTTAATGCAGATAAACACATGCAAAACTGCAAACTGTAAATAAAGGCCCTATTTTTGTATTTATATTTTTGAAGAGGGTTGCCATCTATTTAGAAATTTAAAATCAATTTTTTTAACAAGTAAAATGAAATATTTCTTATATGGGTATCAAATGATAGAGGTACAAAAATCCTGATTACAAAAATATTTCTGACAAAGGCTGCCATTTGTTTAGTAATTCAAAATCAGTTTGATTTGGCAAGTTAAATGAAATATTCTAGAGTGGGTGTAAAAGAAGAGTGTTCAACCTGTTCTGTTTATAAAATTTGTTTGAAGAAGGTTGCCACCAGTTTATACATTTAAAATCAATTTAATCAACAAGTTAAAGGAATATTTGTGTAGGCATGTCAAAAGGATAGATTTGAATAACATTTATTTGGAAAATATCTTTGAAGAGGGTCTCCAACTGCTCAAAAAGTCAAAACCAATTTATAATAAGTTAAATTAAATATTTTAATAAAAAGGGAGGCGCTAACATATGTATGTACATAGATACAAATCACCCATAGTTAAAGAAGTCCTTATTTTGTATTGACATTTTTGAAGAGAGTTGCCACCTGCTAAGAAACTCAGAACATATTTGATGAAGAAGTAAAACAAAATACTTTCAAAGGGAAGAGGTTCAATAGCCTTATTTAAAAAACATTTTGAGAAGTGTTGCCATCTGTTTAGTAATTCAAAATTAATCACAAGGTAAATTAAATTTCGCAAAATTTGCAAATGGGTGTCAAACTAAAAAGGGTTAGGAAAGTTTACTGTCAAACAATTTTTGAAGCGGGTTGCCACCTATTTGAAAAGTTGAATTCAGTTAAATTGATAAGATATGACAAACAATGAATTAATACACCTTTAAAGGAGGTAATCGATATGTAGACTTGAGTTATAAGATTGTACATAAATTAAATTTCCAAGAAAAATTCGATTGTTTATCTACTTTCGAAATACCTTCGAAAATATATTTACCAACACCCACAGTCATAAAAGATAAAGATCTAAAATGTGTTTGGAAATCTCACTTCATAAAGCCCTTTAAATCTATTTGATTTTATAGAATGAGGCCATTCGAGTTTTGGGAGTGACTAAAAACAAAAAAAAATACTTTGAAGGCACAGCGAAGCACGCCAAGTATTTGCAAGTGTTAAATAAAATATAAAAAATTGGCATTGATATAAAACTAAAATTATATTTATACATATAAGATATGAACAGTTGTATTTCATACTGAAACAGCAGATTTAGTTAAAATTTGGCACATAGATTGACCATATCCCGAGATATAATTTGTATCCCAGAATGTCCAGGCAAGGGAATTCTGCATACTTACCGCCGTCTGAGTGAAAACATCAAAACGATCAGCATAATTCCATAGCATATTGTATAACAGATTGAGATGCAGCTGTAACATTTAATAGCATAACAATTTAATTTACGACAATGCCGCCCTTTGATAGAGCATAGTACTTAGATGAGTATGTAAATGTCAAGTACCTAAAGAGCACATACATAGTTCAAACATTTTCCGCAAATTTGCATAATTTTTATACACATCATATCGCTTGTACTGTTGTTGTTTGCAACGAAGGTCTCCGTGACAGAAATATTAAATTTATTACCACATTTAAAGTCGTTAAAACACATCTGCATCAGTGGTAAATATCAACAGCTGTCTGTTGCGCAACAGGTTAAAATTTACTCGTAGCAATATTTTTTCAACACAACGAAAAAGCGCGCATAATCGCACCCAACAAGTCATTCCGCGGGCGGCTAACAAAACAAAGCCATATAAAAGAAGTGTCAAATACAAAAGTGCCGGAAAGCTTTAAGAGCGAAATACACCACACAAGCGGTTTGACAAACCAAGCGAAATTTCCCTTTGCTTCAAGCCATTTGTGCTGTGTATGGGGGTGTTTGAAGGTTTGACAAACCGCCGTCAAACCTTCAAACACCCCCATACACAGCACAAATGGCTTGAAGCAAAGGGAAATTTCGCTTGGTTTGTCAAACCGCTTGTGTGGTGTATTTCGCTCTTTAGCACCCGGCTGTGTTTGTACACCGCGCGCATTGAGTGTAATACATAGTACGCTCCTATATATGGTTGTATGTATGCATGGGACAAAAGAACATCATTGTGGCAAAGGGATTTTGACGCGCAGAATACTCGTACATAGATGCTGGAGGACCTCTTAATTTGCAATGCAAATCACGCGCAGTATAAAGTGCAAACATAAAGGAAAACAAAGGCGACAGTCAGTCAGTCAGTCAGTCAACCAGTCAGTCAGTCAGTCCAGCTAGCATGCAGCCAACCCGTGGCCCAAGCGTATCTTCCACTCAGCGGCGCAGCAAACAAAATTAACAAAAAAAAAAATTCGTCATTTTATGCGCGCTACGTGTCATTTGGTGAGCGATGGTTTAGTGAAGCCCTTTAAATGCATAATAAAATGGCGATATGTTGCTTTTGCTTTATAATATTGCACTGTTTGAAAATAAAATTTTGAATAAACTCTGTTGATAATTTTGCCAATAATGCATTCATTCTAAAGCATTGCTAGTGATTTTGAGGAATTAAATATTACGCGTCCCTTCTGTTCTTGCTTTATTGTCACTAACTGGCTTAAAGAAAATTAAATTTGCCGAATAAAACCGCTTCAATTAGTGTTAGAGAGAATTTGGCTAATATCAATGCTCCAGACCTCCTCACGAACGCTGAGCAATTAAGAAGGTTGAAGTGTTTCCTTCTCGTCATCTTTCAGGCAACACCCACAGACGGGGATTAGTAATAACGGGTGATTTTTTTGAGGTTAGGATTTTCATGCATTAGTATTTGACAGATCACGTGGGATTTCAGACATGGTGTCAAAGAGAAAGATGCTCAGTATGCTTTGACATTTCATCATGAATAGACTTACTAACGAGCAACGCTTGCAAATCATTGAATTTTATTACCAAAATCAGTGTTCGGTAATGTGTTTCGCGCTTTACGTCCGATTTATGGTCTAGTAGTAGTAGTAGTCATGTGGTTCTAAAAAAGTCGCGAACTTGTCCCATAATGATCTCTAACAAGTCATGAAATGATACCTTATTAGTGTCAAAATGATCCCGAATAGTCGTAAACTAGTCCCGAAACGGTGCTGAATAGGTCCCGAAATGATCCCGAAGTAGTCGCCAAATATACCTGAACAGGTCCACAAATGATTCCAAACTAGTCGCGAAATATTAATTTTACATACATACAAGAAGCTGTTACAAATTTACTGTTGGGTTAATGAAAATTTTACTCATACTGACAGCTCAGATGGTTATACATCAAAAATTCAACACTGATTTTGGTAATAAAATTCAATGATTTGCAAGCGTTGCTCGTTAGTAAGTCTATTCATGATGAAATGTCAAAGCATACTGAGCATCTTTCTCTTTGACACCATGTCTGAAATCCCACGTGATCTGTCAAATACTAATGCATGAAAATCCTAACCTCAAAAAAATCACCCGTTATGTTCAGCCTAACTGTGTGAATGCCGATTGAACAGTGACCCTTTAAAACCGCCAACAAGAGTGAGAGCCATGGATTTATAAGCGTGAGGAGTGCCCTCGATCTGCACCTGGTCATCCTCGGTTCGAAGGATCTTGCAATCTCGCGCGTGTCCTACCTAGTTTTCGCGCAGCGCTCGCTGAGCTGACATAAGGCCCACCTTTCCAAGAGTGTACCTTTCCTAGACGATTTGTCCACCACACAGTTCCCCGTACTGTTGCTGTGACCCGATACCTAAATAAGCCCAAGTATTCCGACCCAACTGAAAGAGAGAGCAGACTTTAGAGCACACCTTCAGCACATTTAAAGCCCTGATATCCGCTTGAATATCAGAATAAATGCTCGCCGCCCTAACTGTAATCGCACTCCTTAGCTGTGAACCGACTGTCTAAATAATTACAACCTCAAATACGTTACGGCAGTCTGGCAGCCGGAACTTAGTGTTGATGCAGTTGAAAGTGCAAACTTTAGCAAATCATAGCTGTTGCTTCTGAGGTCTCAAGTACTAAAAACTGTTCTAAACACAAAGAAAAATAAAAATAAACAAAAATAAAAAAATAAAAAATTGGAATTGGAAAAAATAAAACTTAAAATTGCTGCAACTTTTTCTTAGTAAGTTGGTTTGATTCTCGAAGCATCTATGTTTTGCAAGGCCAAGTAATCAGCGTTGGGTGAACGTTCCAAAAGCTGCTATTCAGTCTCTTGTTTTGCATCAAAAAATGTTTCACATGCAAATAGAGTTTAACTATTTGGAATTTTTTGAGAAGAAGTTAGAAATATTTTACGGTTTAGAGACCAAAGAATTTGAAAAACAAACGAGTAATTTTTAAGCAAAAAATAAAACGGACTGCAATTCCCATTTAAAAATTTAAAAGCGGCATACACCGTGCGTCTGACTCATGAGTCGGGTTTGGATGTATATGTGAAAATAACTATGTGTTAGTTACACAAATGACTCACGAGTCAGACGCAACGTGTATGCCGCCTATAAGTTTATCGTTAATTTTTTTCATGACCCAATGATCGGATCTAAACCAAATTAGTATGGGACCAACTTTGAGGTAACACCTTTCGTCTAAAAAGAGAATTATAGAAATCAATTAACATACATAAAAAAGTATTACGACGAATTGATAACCTACTCCTTTTTTTGAAGTCGGTTAAAAATCAAATCAGCTGCTCTTCTGATACTAGGTACCTGTACAACAATGTACCTTGGGCTCAATAAATTTTTCTTGATAATTTCTTGGGTTTTTTTTTCGTTCATCGAACTAAAGAAATCTTTACAAATAATAACATAAAAGCAGATTTGGTTTCTACTAACCCGAAGCTTCAATTGCAAAACAATTCATCTCAAATGGACTATAACGAATATATAAAAAAAAAATAAAGCGACCAGCGCAGATCTCTATTGTTTGAGAATATCAAGCAACACTTGATTGTCCATTGTAATTTTTCAATTCTTGAAATAAACTGAAAAAAAAACATAACGTTGAACATTTATGTACGGCTTGGCAATGCATTAATTTCACTACACGACTTCTTCATACTCACTTCGGGAATAGTTCAGCCCCATTTCAGTATCATTTCGTGTCTAGTTTAGAAGCACTCTGAAATGATCCCGTGCTAGTCCCGAAATTGCCCTGTAGTAGTCATGTGGTTCTAAAAAAGTCGCGAACTTGTCCCATAATGATCTCTAACAAGTCATGAAATGATACCTTATTAGTGTCAAAATGATCCCGAATAGTCGGAAACTAGTCCCGAAACGGTGCTGAATAGGTCCCGAAATGATCCCGAAGTAGTCGCCAAATATACCTGAACAGGTCCAGAAATGATTCCAAACTAGTCGCGAAATATTAATTTTACATACATACAAGAAGCTGTTACAAATTTACTGTTGGGTTAACGAAAATTTTACTCATACTGAGAGCTCAGATGGTTATACATCAAAAATTCACCCCATATGTTCTGTTACACCCTAGTGTATATGTACGCATGCAGTCGCTAGCGAATGCAAACAATATAGGTAATAGGCAAAAAAATTAAGCCGGCAAAAATACACACAAACGTAAGTGCAAATATGTACATTTATTCACAGCTATTTGCACTGAAAATAGCTGAAAATTGCACAGAAATGCTGTAATTGGAATTATAGGCGGCAACGTAACGTAACGTGAAGCAACGCAACCAAAGTCATAATGGCATATCGATGGACGGATAAATAAATGAATGAATTCATGAAATATCGAAGGGGTGAAAATTGTTTGCAGGAAAGTTTCACTATGAACGTGTCAATTGACACATCCATACACACACACACACACACACATCTGCGGACATTGATTTACTCAAGTACATTCGGATGCAAACACAATTTGCCACAGAGCGAGGACGAGTTCGAATCAATGTCGTTACGATGTCGGTCTGCTGAAGTCGTTTGGGTGAACTGTGAAAATTTAATGAGCTATAAAACCGCTTTATATTTTTTCCTTTAATTCATATTGAAAAGTTTGAAACTTTTAGGAATGTTTGCTGATTTCCGTGGTTTACAGCACAAATGTTCTATGGATGCCACTATTCAATGCCTATGTAGAATTGCTCGGCGATTCCGAAATTCGAGTTAATTTTTTCCAAGTTTTTTTCAATTTACCGTTATTAAGTTGGTTCTTTTTAATCAGCTATATCTTATGAACCAATTTAAAAATCTTAATATAGAATACGGCAAATGAATGCTAATGAAATTGTCCATAAACCGTATATACATCACTTTCCGATAGGACTGATAGTTTCAGACAAATTATTTAGTCATTGCAGTTTTATTTTTTAATGAAAAAAAACAAACTTTAACAGAAGAAAAATTTTGTAAAAATAACAGGTTCTATGCAAAAATTTTGCATTTGTACTAAAGCCTGTTCTGTTCTAAAAAAAAAATAAAAATAAATTACTAATGAAGAAAATCGTTACTGAGCTGTTGCGCCTTCTGAACGTGCCCATTAAGAGATGGGTATAAATCGAAATTCCATTGGAATTAAAGGAATTAGGTTATCGAAATATCGCCTTATGAGAGGCAGACGAAAGAGATTTAAGAAGGTTTTAGCTTGAAAATATTAAGAAGAGGTAAAGGCAAATTAAGTTAAACTAAAATAATAATTGTGTCAAACCAAAGGTTTAAGACATCGCGATTGTTATTTTATGACAAATTCACACATTGTCAATCAGTGATTTGTGCTGATTACATTTTTAATTTTTTATTACTGGACTCTTAAATTAACTAAGGAATGTTTTTACTCTTCAATTATATCTTGCTTAGTATGTCTAAGTTTTCCTTTTGTCTGATACCCATATTGATATGAAAAGTGAATTTGATTTTTTCAAACATATGGCAACCCATTTACGTGTCGTTTAGAAGTAAAGCACTGTCAAAACTAATTCAATTGATACCCATATTGTAATATCTAGTTCATTTAACATACTAAATAAATAATTGAATTAAATTTGTAACAGATGGCAACCCATTTAAAAAAAAAGGAACAGTCCAGCGCCTTCGTCTTGGTCTGCAGGCTGTATCGGAGATACAGCCGCTATATTTAAACGTAGAATACGTGGTATGGTTAAGAGCATATCCAAGTCAAAAACGAAATCACACACTAAGAAAAAAAGGGTTTTTCCAAAATTTTACAAATTTACATACTTCTAAGTGAAAAGAACTCAATGAGAATATAAGCGAAAGCCCTATTTTTATTTTTATTTTATACCATTGTTTTTTT